>NW_026857524.1:0-204388 GCF_026571515.1 Ruditapes philippinarum | reverse complement strand
TTAGTATCATTCAGTAAATTACTGAATACAAAGGTCACCTTTAATCAGATAATTACCTTTAAGGACATGAATGGTGACATGTCCGGGGTCTCTACTCAAGGGCGGATGTACTCTCATTACGTCTAGAAAACACGCACAAACGCGTTTTATTAAGTGCGCTGTTTAATCGAACCAGTATATAATACAAATACTAGTAAGGTTATTACAAAAATTACAAAGTTTATTGGGAAAATAATAATAATGAAAAACAACCAAAGCAACTAAGATCAGACATATTACAAAACAGCTGTTTCCTGAAAGATCATCTAGTGATAGGAAAAATGTCATGTTTCACAAAATATGTAATAGTTTAATAAATAGTATATCATTCAGATATCTTCTCTTTACATAACTTCGAAAGCTAGGAAAAGTAGAAACAGTAAACACTATAGCTACATCACCAAGCACTTTTACCGTATGCTCCTTCGGAACACCTCGCCGATTATTCCTAATTTGAGCTTATCCATGCAGATACAATTCGATTTTTTGAAAGCCAAGTACTATATATATACGTGTATGTGTCCAATATAGTCATTCTTTTAAAAACATTTTTTGTAACTTACTCCATAAGGGCATTTTTTGTAACTTACTCCATAAGGGAAGACCCGTTGCTAATGTTGAGACAAATTGTGGGTCAATCCTTTTGCCAAATATGTTTTACTATTGTATTGTAACTGTCTTTTACGGTGGCACAAAGGTGACATGTGTGTGTTTTTTTTTATCTCGTGCGCACGAGATACTATGTCGTGGCCACGAGTTACTAACTCGTGGGAACGAGATAATTAAGTCGTGCGCACGAGATAATTAACCAATCAAAGATTACACAATTTTAAGAATTTTCCCAGTTAACTAGAAATGTGTTATATGACAAGGATGCCCTGTCAAAGTGCCATTTATACAAGTAATTGACTGGACAATGATTTTACATTTAGCGTCATTGTGACCCTGATTTTTGACCCAATGACCTCAAAATTATTAGGTGTCATCTACTGATCAGGTGCAATGATCTTTCTAGGTTAGATAAACAATGGCTTATTCCTTCTAAAGTATTCATCTGACAAGGATTTTACATGACGTATCATGGTTCCCTTGACCCTAGACCTCAAACATCCATATAGGCTATATACAGGCCATAGGCAAGTCCCTACCAAATAAAATAAACCAGGACTTATTCCTTCTCAAGTTATCGTACAAACAAGGTTAACAGGCCGTTGTACGTACATACTCTCCAACTTTACCACAAAGGGCCATAACTTTGTCAGAATTAATGTCTTTTTTATGGGCCTTGGAAGGTGACTTTCTAATATGATTGTTAAATTATCTCGTGCGATCGGCTTAATTATCTCGTGCCCACGACTAAGTGTCCCGTGGCCACGACATAGTATCTCGTGCGTCTGATTTAATTATCTCGTGGCCACGACTAAGTAACTCGAAGCCACGACTTAGTTTCTCGTGCGCACCACTTGAGTAACTCGTGGCCATGTCATAGCATCTCGTGTGCACGAGATATATAAAAACGCACAAATGTCACCTTTCTTAGTCGATCAAAATATTTTTACCATCAAGTGCCTATGTACTGACTATCATGCTTTTAGAAACCGGAAGTACACCTGTACGCCTCGGAATTGGTTCACATTCTAAACTTGATTATGATTTTCAGACATATTCTTAGTCATAATATAACCGAAACTACGGTGTTCCGTTTCGTGCATCGCGGGTGGAGACTAAATAAAAAATCACGATTGTCCAAACGGAATACCGTACGAAGCAGACTTTTCCATGAGTGTCAAATAACATTCGTTACACTAAAAAAAGCGAGGTTTACGCAAGCATAAAGTGGCTTCGAAGGAACTGGTTAAACGGAAAGGGATAAGTCAAATGTAACCCGAAGAAAGTTGTGATGTAAGTGAAATGATTTGTCATAAAAGTAGCAAAATGTGATAGTACTTTTACTTCTGTTAGAATATTATTTAAATTACCAAAAAATATACTAGGCACCTTAATTTAACGGCAATTATGGTGTATTTCTTTAATAACTAATAATGTGGTTGTTTTTGTTGTTTGTCTTTTTGGCCAAGCGAGTGCATTTTTCCCGCGTCCTTTTATTTTGCGGAAATGGTATGAAAAAAGTTCCATTCCTGGCCTGTCACTTCTATATGTACCTTAAGCACAGTGTTTCAGTAGAGGTTCGGGTGGGATATGAGTAGTAGGACTTAAAAAGAGTTTAACAAATTTCGTTTTATTTGTTGTATTTTCTATTTTTATCTCTTTTAGCAATTTAAATTTAAATATATATCATCTAACTTACTTACTTAACATAATTTACATATCAAAAGTTTGAATTTAAATATAGATAAAAACAGTTTTAATTACTAAAACAGTTAAAAACTTAGATCTATGAAAAACAATAAAGAACATTTTATTGCACAGTGTCCCACATTACTATATCACTTTTACTATTCCTCTTGTACATACAATGTATTTTTAATGATACGTGTATTTCATTTACATTTTTGTCCGTAGCGAAATTCAAAGGACTATTATTATCAAAAATGAAAGTTCAAATAAAGTGAGTTTGTTGGTCAACATTCTTAGAGAGTTCATAATGTCTAGAAACATTTTCTGTGTACAATGGACGGTCCAGCTTCGTCGTATTCCTGTTTGCTGATCCACATCTGTTGGAAAGTTGAAAGTGAGGCTAAAATAGAACCACCGATCCATACAGAGTATTTTCTCTCTGGTGGGGCAATGACCTTGATCTTCATTGTTGCCGGGGCAAGGGAAGTAATCTCCTTTTGCATTCTGTCTGCGATACCTGGGTACATAGTTGTGCCACCTGATAAGACGATGTTGGCATACAAGTCCTTACGGATATCAACGTCACATTTCATAATACTGTTGTATGTTGTTTCGTGAACACCAGCGTTTTCCATTCCGAGGAAGGAAGGCTGGAATAATGCCTCAGGGCAACGGAATCTTTCATTGCCAATTGTTATAATTTGTCCATCAGGTAATTCATAACTTTTCTCGAGAGAGCTTGAGGTTGCAGCCGTCTCCATTTCCTGTTCAAAGTCCAAGGCGACATAACAGAGCTTTTCCTTAATGTCTCTAACAATTTCTCTCTCAGCTGTTGTCGTGAAAGAGTAACCTCTC
Organism: Ruditapes philippinarum; assembly: GCF_026571515.1. Lineage (NCBI taxonomy): Eukaryota > Metazoa > Mollusca > Bivalvia > Venerida > Veneridae > Ruditapes > Ruditapes philippinarum. The sequence continues at coordinate 201,196 of NW_026857524.1, read as the reverse complement.
TCTGTAAGGATCTTCATCAAGTAGTCAGTGAGATCTCTTCCAGCAAGATCTAAACGCATGATGGCGTGAGGAAGGGCATAACCTTCATAGATAGGTACAGTGTGCGATACTCCGTCGCCGGAGTCCATCACAATACCAGTGGTTCGACCGGAAGCGTAAAGTGACAGGACAGCCTGGATAGCTACATACATGGCTGGGGTATTGAAGGTCTCAAACATGATTTGAGTCATCTTTTCTCTATTGGCCTTAGGATTGAGAGGGGCTTCAGTGAGAAGTACCGGGTGTTCTTCTGGGGCAACACGGAGTTCATTGTAGAAAGTATGATGCCAGATTTTCTCCATGTCGTCCCAGTTGGTGACGATACCGTGTTCGATTGGGTATTTCAGAGTTAGAATACCTCTCTTGCTCTGTGCTTCATCGCCGACATAGCTGTCTTTTTGTCCCATACCAACCATCACACCCTGAAAAAAAATGCATATGCAAATTAAATAAAAAACAAAAACGATCAGACCTAACATGATTTATTGTGATTCAGCATCGTAAGACCGACCTTAATGTACTCATTCATTCATTTGACTTTATTTTACTGGGACACTAGCATTCACGTTAAGAGCAGTCTAATATTGGAATCTTTGAATTTTTCATACACCGAAATCAACATTTTGAATTTATTTTGAGTCATGTATATGAAGTATTTCATGATATATTTTGTGCAACGTTTATACAGTGTAAGAATTTGAAAAGTAAGCTGATGCTGATTAAAATTAGACATAAATATATTCAAATTTTCAATTTCATTGTCAAGTTTTTGTCAAGGAATCTCATAAATATTGTAATTGCCGGAATAAAAGGCGATTCGCCTTGCCAACTAGTATAGAGTCAGGTCGGCCTGCACTTCCGTGTAGTCTGACCAGCTCTGTTCTGTTGGTGCCTTTTTTTCTTCTTATTTTTTTGTATTTTGAAATTGAATACCATGGACTGTAATGAATTCATAGAAAGCCAACCCCGTTGTAGAAACTCGTCAGGGGAAGGTTTAATAATTGTTAACTGGTTCGAGAAGAGTCTGAAGAGTTGGAGAGTATTTTATTTATTTTAGTAAACTAAGCGGAATATATTCTGTCTACTATCGTGTTGACTCGGTTAACTTTAAATGTTCTGATGAAAAAATGGGCGTATCAGATGGTGAGCTAATAAAATCGCATACCTGATGTCTGGGTCTGCCGACAATCGAGGGAAACACGGCTCTCGGGGCGTCGTCGCCGGCGAAGCCAGCCTTGCACATACCGGATCCATTGTCTACAACCAAAGCTGCAACATCTTCGTCACACATTTTTATTTATTTAATAGTTACTTTCCTTTAATAACATAAATACGAACGCCCAACTTAATTATACTGATTTCACATGTAAAGATATGTACATATATATCAGTTTGTTATCAGCATTTTAGAACAAACGTGAATATCTAATCAAGTCTATTCCCATATTTGGACATACACCCTATAGTTCGATACCTCCATATATGGTAATAAGATACTATGCAACGGTAATGGCCCCAGTTACTGATAGGGCCATTCTATTGATTTGTATTTAGATATTTGTTATCTATTTATGGCAAACCCGATCAAAAAATTGAATAATTGTTTAATCGTAGTTTAAATATGAAACAATCCAAAATTTATCTCAATTGATATTTATCCGTAATATTTAAAAATACATATGACGGTATGTGCACTGACGGTATAGGTAAAAATAGTTACTTCTTCAATGCTTACATCAACAAAAATTGCGCGTATTTTATTGATATGTATTAAACATATTTTCCTAGATAATAAAAGTATGTTGAGAATATGTCTGATTATCCTCGTACACGTGCATCAGACACGAATCTTAAAAGAACCGCCGGGATTCGAACTCACAACGTTTAGGGGCAAATAATTTTAAATCTGAACTAGTTAGGCACAGAAGCGCTATTTTAAGTCGTATATGCGTTGTTAACTTTTTAACTTTTTTTCATAAAAACGTATAAATTTATGTTGATGTTTATTTTGTAATTGTTTTTTTCCCTTAAAGTTGCCGGCAAGTGTGAGTTACATGATCTGATATTACATACATTAAAATTACATATAGCAGATAATAAAAATTTTCTATAACAAAATATTATTATTCAATATTCATCATATAGATGTTCATTCAGTCACTTTGAACTATTTCCAAACAACTTTTTATAATTTGTGAGAAAAATATCAGAATATAATCATCTGATATATTACAGTAAAACACTGGAAAGCATGAAACAAAATAATAATAAAAAGAGCAACAACAAAAACGTACTTAAAATTGAAATTTTAGCTCCATAAACCAAAACATAGATGGGACTTTAAACCTGAGTTAGGCGATCATTGAATGGGTCTTTAAAGTCTGTTGGGGCGTCCGTGGTCGTTGACTTCAAACCACTTGCCCCTCACCGCTGTGGGTTCGCATCCCATTCTTTCATGTGAGGAAGATATCCAGCTTACGGAACGTGGGTGGTTCTACTCAGGTGCCCGTTCGTGCCTGAAATAATGCACGGAAGGGCACTTGAGGTCTTCCTCCACCAGTAAAGCTGGAACGTCGCCATATGACATATACTGTGTCGGTGTCACGTAAAACCAAATCAAACAAACAAATTAAGTCTGTTCTTACTGTGATGTGAACATGTTTACTCTGGTTATCATAACCACTTAATATAAGTGATATATAGAGATATATCCCGCGTGTCATCTTGTACCAAACTAACACAGATAAATCTACACTGGCCTAATCACGCCTATATATTATACCTATATAATATCAGTCATATATAAAATGTATATTTATTGACACATAAAGAGGAGGAAACGACATAACAATACAAATTATTTTGTAGAGTACGTACAGCGTAAAATTATTTTTTTATACATCTGAGAATTGCCTGATATATTTGGCTTTCACAGGAAATACACAGGCATAATTTTCATTTCTTCGTTTTTATTTTTTCATAAATTATTCTGTAAATGTCCTCAAAATAAATACACTAGGCAGTTATAGGAACAAAAAATTTCTTTCTTATAAGGAATAAAATGGTGGTTTCCTAACTTGACCCACGTGGGTCAGGTTAGAGCGTTAAGATTTCACAATAGTTGCCACAGTGAACTCTGGAAACGTTAAAGAACATGTCAAAGGTGGATGACTTAGACTTGTTTTAGTCATACAATATCCACAGTATCTTTTTTTGTAATTTCCAGGGTTTGAGCACATTAAATCATTTTAATATTCTGTCATTTATTTGCCCGTGTATCTCTATTGATCTATAGAGATATTATTATTTTCACAAAAGCTTTTCATTGCTGATGCCTTACTTTTAGTTTCCAAAAGCAACTCATTGGTAACATACCTGAGTACTCTGTTACTTACTACTTTTCTCATTTAGATTTAAGATTTTGTCTGGAAGTAAAAAAACAACAACAAACAACAACAATTTGTTTACATATTGTAAGAAACTTTTCATAAATTTTGTGAAAAAATCTAAACGTATAATTTTCAGTTATTGGGGCATTTTTGAAAGTCATTGTTTGCACTGTGTTTAAGGAATAACTTTAAAGAATCGGACGAATTCATGAGTATCCTGCACATTCGTGTTGAAAGTGTATAGTGGTCTTAAAATGAGTCAATTCGCAACAGTTTTACCCTTTCGTACATTGCATAGTTCAAACACACGACTAATTCTAAATTACTAAATTTCTGATACTGGACTGGTTTGTTATTTTTGGGATATTCTATTGCAAACCACAATTACTTTAATTTGTACAATGCGATTGACTGGTTATTTTAGAATCACATTGCTGCCTCTGGTTGATTTTTCACAGCATCATACTAGAATCTTTGTCACTTAGACATCAGTAACACAAGTGCTTAGTAACTAAGTGAACATCAGCAGCCAGTGTTACTTGTTTAAACTTACAAACGATTTTGTATCAATCACCGGAATGGTTAAAAAACCAAGACATTTACTCAATGGTTCTATGTTTGGCTGAAAAAAGTAATACTTAACGTATATAAAATAGCAAATAATCTAAGTCTACTCCACACAAACACCCCTGAACATTTTTAAGTGGCCAACATCATATGGCTGAAAAACTGTTACTCTGAACACTATTACCTGGCCAAAATTATATGGCTGAATATGGTTACGCTGAACACTTTTATTTGGCCGATGTTATATGGCTGAAATACTGTTATCCTGAACACTATAAAATGGCCAAAGATATATGGCTGAAGAATTGTGTTTTTTTTTCGATGCACCTTTTATTGAAGAGTTCTTCCATCTTGAAAAATACTATAAAAGTAAGTTAAAAAGTAAAATTAAGTATATGCAGAATAAAATGTTATAGATTCCTGTCAACACTGCAGCATACTGTCATTACTGGCGCCAGTTATACAGTGTGGTATTTATGTGCCTTGTACACTGGTGGTCATATGCGGAAATAACTCTTACTTTCCTCGTAGTTAGTTAGTAGGATATATTTGGTGGCGGTACAATATAAAACAGCACTTAATGATTAATTAAGTGATACTTTACAAATATATTTTTATCAATGGTACGATTCAATAAATACAAGATGAACTTGTTCACATATACATAATTTATTTCAGCATAAAGTACAAGTATAGCATTTTACACTTAATATAAGTTTCAATAACTCAATAATAAGTCTTGATTTATGGTACTTTACAATATGTAAAATTCCTTTTGTGAAAGAGAATCCTTGTAGAATAAGCATATGTTTGAACATATAAATACACATGTCCTTATATGATTAATATCTATTTTACGTAATATGTTAACAGCGAAACCGGACGTGCGATCTTTTCCTAACCGCAAGAGATTTTTTGCTGAAAATCAAAATGTTATGTTACACAATAATTTTGGTAATAATTTTCATACCATCGGTTTAAATGGTCCGTCATTACGATATAATTTCAAATTAACCTTTTCATTGATATAAGTTTCATCAAAAGCCTTTTTTTTACAATTTATTGTGTATTTACTAAGTACTTGAATACCTTATGTAGAATCTAATGAAAAAAGTATTGTTTTCATTATTTTGAATATTTGCTAATGAAAATTAGAAACATTTTCTGTGTACAATGGACGGGCCAGATTCATCGTATTCCTGTTTGCTGATCCACATCTGTTGGAAAGTTGAAAGTGAGGCTAAAATAGAACCACCGATCCATACAGAGTATTTCCTCTCTGGTGGAGCAATGATTTTGATCTTCATGGTTGATGGAGCCAGGGCTATGAGTTCTTTCTGCATACGTTCTGCGATTCCAGGATACATTGTTGAACCACCGGACATGACGACGTTAGCGTAAAGATCTTTACGGATGTCGACGTCACACTTCATGATACTGTTGTAGGTCGTTTCATGGATACCTGAGGATTCCATACCAAGGAAAGATGGCTGGAACATAGCCTCTGGAGCACGAAAACGCTCGTTACCAATCGTGATGACTTGACCATCGGGGAGTTCATAATTCTTTTCCAGCTGACTTGATGTCAATGCAAGTGACATTTCGTTGTCGAAGTCGAGAGCAACATAACATAATTTTTCTTTAACATCTCTTACGATTTCTCTTTCGGCTGTCGTGGTGAAAGAATAACCACGCTCTGTAAGGATCTTCATAAGATAGTCTGTCAGATCTCTTCCGGCCAAGTCCAATCTCAAAATGGCGTGAGGAAGAGCGTAACCTTCATAGATAGGTACAGTGTGCGATACTCCATCTCCAGAGTCCATCACAATACCAGTGGTACGACCGGAAGCGTAAAGTGACAGGACAGCTTGGATAGCTACGTACATGGCTGGTGAATTGAAGGTCTCAAACATGATTTGAGTCATCTTTTCTCTGTTTGCCTTAGGATTTAGAGGGGCTTCGGTGAGAAGTACGGGGTGTTCCTCTGGGGCAACACGGAGTTCATTGTAGAAAGTATGATGCCAGATTTTCTCCATGTCGTCCCAGTTGGTGACGATACCGTGTTCGATTGGGTATTTCAGAGTTAGAATACCTCTCTTGCTCTGAGCTTCATCGCCAACATAGCTGTCTTTTTGTCCCATACCAACCATCACACCCTGAAAAAAGAATGAATCATGTTCATGACAATAAAGATTCATCTGCTTTACTAATCATTCATATGCAACATGGATGAGAATGTTTTTTTAAGTAAAAGAGACAAAAATCTCATTTTAATCAAATTTCTTACAAAATGGTCGGTACAGATGATTAATATATAGATAAAAGAAAATCGATTTGTTTTTAAAAAATGAAAGCGTGCTGTTGATATTGAAGATGTTGATCTTGTTGCTGATGTTGTTGTCAGTGTACATGACACTAATGCTCGCTACTTGTCCCTTTACGCTGTGAATTCGATTCTTGATTTTTTTAAGTTGGAAATGATACTAAAAGCGAACTCTATTGCTACATAAAGTATGTAAATCACGTATCTTAAAATTTGAAACGTATGTAAAAGTTAATCATCTACACATTTTTTTTTCAAACTAACATTGAACTTGTAATTCCGTTACTCATCATAACTTTGTTGAAGTATCAAACAATGTCAGACGGGTAATAAAAGTTTAACGGAACCATCGACTTTTGATAAGAACGTTGATTCGCCCCTTACAAGAAATAAACCAACATCTTGCTGGCTTCCAGTCAATTACGGAATGCATAAACTTGACCATGGAGACATCGCACAAAAATGTATGGAAACTATAACATGTTTACATTGTTTTTATATTGCGAACTCTGAATGAAAACATCCAAAAATAAAATGTTTTAGTAATATTAATCATACCTGATGTCTAGGTCTGCCGACAATAGATGGAAACACAGCTCTCGGGGCGTCGTCGCCGGCGAAGCCAGCCTTGCACATACCAGATCCATTGTCTACGACCAAAGCTGCAACATTATCATCATCGGCCATGTTTTAAATAGATTTTAGAGTCTTACACAAACCCTGTAGTAATGTTAAACAAGGAAAACAGACTGTGCAATCAAAATCTATCAATTTTGTACCTTTATCTTAAAATCAAAGGAAATACGACCAGGAAACCCCAGATACACTCGGAGCACATCGTTAGTCAACAGTAGTCCTTATCCGAAGTTTTACGAAAATTGTCGAAAACTTGCGATTGTCCTGGATGTGGTGAGACAAATCCATAAAAGGAGTGACTGTGTGCTCTGCAAACCGAAAACAATAGCTAGATACTACAAGTTTGAAATACATGTACATCTTTTCCGGAGACAATTGACATTTCATAGGAAATCCTGGTTTAAATAAGTGGCTATTCTGACTTAAATATGTATGTACATGCATCGATGTTTGAAACACATGTATTTAAACATTAAAAGATCGAAATTATGTTGATTTCCTCACAATTTACCGGTATATTGATAAAACTGATTTGCCCTGATATTCCGGGACACATAGCTTTATATAGAAATACAAGTGTATGAAAAGACATACGAATAAAATATCTCATCAAGCGTCATGAATAAACAACAAAAAAGGCACCAAACTCGTAGAATTCAAAATGAGCCGCGTCATGACAAAACCAACATAATGGGTTTGCGACCAGCATGGATCCAGACCAGCCTGCGCATCCGCGCAGTCTGATCAAGTTCCATGCTGTTAGCTTACAAACCCTATTACAAGTAGAGAAACTGGTCGCAACCCCATTATGTTGGTTTTGTCATGACGCGGCTCAAATATCTTATTCTTTTTATATAAAAAAAACGAGGCTTAATTAGTCATGTTTATCTCATATTATTGTGACCATGATAATAAGTAAGTACTATATTCACTTTTTAAAAACAAAATTAATAAGGGGTCTGAATTGTGTAATAACAGCATACCGCATTTGTAAATGTTTTCTTTTTAAATACAATATAATTCCTCGCTTTAACGAGTTTGAATCCCATCAGTGCTTGGTTTTAATATTGCAATGTCGTTTCCACAAGATAACATGAGATTTGTAGTGTCGTTGTTAAATGAAATCCTAATCGCCATCTTCGGCTCTTTCAATTCTTCCAATAGTCTGGAATTCCTTTGCCTTACACTTCGTTAGTTTCCGTAGTAAAAGTAGGCAGGGAACCAGACTATATGATCATCGAGTTTGAGCATGAATTTGTTGATTTTTTTAGGGTTTGAGCGGAGCTATATATATCCATGGGGTTTAAGAGCAGACCCCGTTTCTGAGCGAGTCTTTATTAAAAAGTGCTCTGACGGTTTGAGCGACGCCTAATACGGGTTGATCCTGGTTGCATCAGGTTTCGAGCGACGCTTTGAACACTGAAAAGTAGCATGCTTTATAGAGGAGTATAAACATTAGCTTTTAGATGAGAGGCTTCGTTGAGAAGTAACCCATTTGTTTGAAAAAAAAACATTGTTAAAGGCCCATTATGCCTCAGAAATGCTATCATTATTATTTCACAAAACCTAATTTTTTTGTAATCTTGTGACAGTTTCCAAAAAATACTCATTTGCCATATATATGAATTATCTTTATTTCTAAAGAATTTATAGAAAATAGATTATTGAGGCATAATGTTCCTTTAATGTAACTCAGATTTTTGAAATTGCGATGCCATGCAAAGCTTCTCCGTGTTTCTGTTATTCTATGCAGATTATCCTTTAGTTTCAGTCAAGCAAAATTATATGCAAAGCGAATACGTAAAAGGTTTATTCATAAATACGTTCCGCGCAAATGCTACTATATTAACGATATATATATATAGATATTGTAATATGTGGGTAAACAAGCTGGAGAGATTAAACAAAATTTTAACACATCAGCAGTTAATATCCGTTTTTACCAAATATGGTCATATTCAAGCTACAATTTATAAATAGACCATTGTATTTATCTAACGTTTATACACTTCAATCGTACTTACATATCTATGATATTTTATATATGTTTAATAGCGTTAAGGCCAGAGTTATTTACGTATGTGATTTGTTGTAACTGATTTGCACATTTACGGGAAGAAATTGAATATCACGATGTTCACTTATCAATGACAAAATACACAATGTGTTCCCATAGTACATCCATTGTGTCCGTGGTGTATTCTGATAATTCATAGTGTTCCTAGTGGTTATCCATAAAATGTCATCAGAGTATCTATTTGTTTTCATAGTGCAACCACTTTATGAGAGCACTTTGTGTACACTATATGTACACTTTGTGTACACATGAGTGTACACATAGTACGCACTCTGCAGCTAGGGTACATAGTGAACCCTAGTGTGTGCATGATGCATAGTGTACCCCTAGCGTGTGCATAATGCACCCCTATATGTGCATAGTGTACCCGTAGTGTGCGCATAATGCACCCCTATGTGTGTATAGTGTACCCTAATGTGTGCATAATGCATCCCTATTTGTGCATAGGGTATCCTAGTGTGTGCATAATGCACATCTAGTGTGTACATAGTGTACACCAATGCGTACAAAGTGCACCCCTAGTATGTGCAAATGTGTTTTTATATTGCACCCGCAGGGAGTTTATAGAGTACCCATAGAGTGTTTAATTTGTGCTCATAATGCACCCTTTAGTGTGCTTACAATACACTTATTATCTGTGAGTACTCGCAGTGTGTTCATATTGTATCAGGGATTGTGCCCATAGCGTGTCAAATACGTTCTCATAATGTTAAATTATATGTTTAATATGTGCTCATAATCACTGTGTCTCCATAGTGTACTGTCAGTTAAACATTGAACTATAAAAACAACGGCCTTGTAATTAACATATCACTTGTCAACAGGTCATGTCCGACCTCAAGTGTTTATATGCCCATATATGATAAGTTTGCTACAACGAAAACAAGGGTCTATAAAGGAAGAACAAATATAGTGTTATAACGGATAGGAAACGAAATGCTTACTAAATATTTAACCCCTTAAATATCTCTAAACGGACATGTCTATCTTTCAATCTGGAAAAGATAATTCACCATTTAGGGGGGAAATCTCATAATATGTAAGAACTGAATAGCGAACAGTGTAGACATTATCAAGCGGCATTAGTGGGGTGGCTGATCCTGGTCTCACGAGAGGATAACGCAGACATTAGGCTGCACACCTCCAGACGGAGTAAAAACGTTTTGAAATAAACAAAAATCTTTACTAAAATTAAAAATAAATATTTATTTATTTCAACCTATATGAGGCTCTTTGTGCAAATCATGTAGTTATTTTTTCCTTCTACCGAATAGCGCGCTATATTTCCATTGATGCGGAAGTTTCTTTGCGTTTTATATAAAACATTCAAGAAATTTTTTCTAGATTTCCATAAAAAATGCATAAATCTAGAGCCGTGCAACTTTAAAAAGAAACGGTTGAATTATTTCAATACTTAAGTGTGTAAAGTATTTGATCATTATCATTTTAATACACCAAGCTGCCATAATTCAAATAATATTTATCGGGAGGATAAGATTAAAGGGAAATAAATGATGAACGTTGTTATACATACAAGTCTATTTGATTACCCCCCTTTACTCATGACTAAAGAAACTCAAGCTCGCACCTCCAATAATCTCTCGTCGTCTCTCTTTTATTCTATAATCCTCTTCTTAACAACTCTTTCTTTTTAACCTTCTTTCGATTTTTCTAGCGAAGTCAGGAGTACATCCCTGCGATGTGTTGGACATTCTTTTGTATTACATTTAAACATCGCAGATCAAGAGCAGTTGCACCAGAATTTCATGGAAAAAAATCATTCAGTCACAAACATTTTATTGTTGCCGTTTTGACTAATGCCCAGGTGGGGTGACAGGCTGCAAGTAATGGTACTGATGTGCACAAATACTCAGTATGTAAAGACGGCGAGAAAGGTCAAGTCCTTAGATGCTAATCTCAAATCATTTAAATAGCTCGGATATGAAAATAACATATACACAATGTACAAGTATATAAAAAAAACTTGTGTAAATATCTTTATTCGAAAATAAACATTTCATGCATTATATAATGATTTATTTGCAAAGATAATCAGACATACAGCGTATAAATATGAGTACAATATTTCATAAAATTGTTGTACAGAATTTATTACCATGCAAGTGTCAAGTTGTTTTTTGGTAACACTAAACATTTCAGAATTTTTTTTTTTTTGCATAAAGCAATGTCATTAATCTAGAACAAAAAGTTGATCACAGAATTCAACCCTGTTTAACACAGAATTTACAAGGTTTTAGACAAATAAATAACAACACTGCACAGCAACGCACACCCAGAGTTATCTTTTGATATTTTATTCATTGCAAGGTGAGCAATTCCCTTATGTATTTAAATTTTGCATACTGCAGCAAATATTGAATTTCAATCTTTCATTTCTCTGGAAAAACAACACAAAAATCGTATCAAAACTATACCTAGTGAACAGATATGAAATATTATATAATTTTACAAACTATATCATAGGGGTACCCCTATACAAAGACCTAAAAAATCAGGATAATTCCATTTTAAAAGTGCTCGAGTTTTCAATAACATTTATAACAGTTCAATCCAACTTCACATGCAAAATATTATTCCATCAAGTGTACTTGTTTCTACACCATGATGGTATAACTTAAACTTGTCTTATAAATATATATATATAATAATATACAATATTGTGTATTTCTATATTTTTGGTTGGAATTCCTATCAAATCAACACAGCTAAGTTCATGCGGTGGATTCTGAATTTTACAAGTAAGGGAGATCTTCTGATTCTACTAAACACATTATTTCAGGCAATATTAGATCATTTTTCTTGAACAGCACTGGTTTCTTTTATTATCACAGACAAAAAATGCTATATGTAGGATAATTCAAGTTAAGGAATGTATAATTTGTCATTATTTTCACAATATTTACAATAAACTTTCAATATAAAATCAGTAACAAATTATAGAGTGGAGGTTTTGAAAATGTTCAAATATGCTACAAGGTTTTTTCTTCACAATTTGCACTTCAATAAATAATGTTTAAAACTAACAAATTAAAACAATATACATGTACATCTCAGTCTATTTAGTTACTTTTAAAGTACTAACAAAAACAAACAAAAACAAATACATGTACCAGTACTGAGTATTTCTTTATCATTAAATGACCTATACAGTGCAGCGAATAAAAAGAGAAAAAAAGCATCAAACATTTTGGAACAATTTAGTTTATGAAAATAATCTTAACAATATTTTTCTTGCAAAATTTTATTTATAAGATTTATTTTGCTAGATTACTTTCACACAAAACAAAATAAATTGTTAACCTTTCTCTTTGTGAAGCAGACCAACACCTTAATTTGCAAAACTTTGGACGTTTGCAACCTGTTTTAGAAAGGCACACCTAGGTTAAAAACACCCTGTTTTGATTTACCACATAAGTATAAACGTAAATTGATTTTAAACTTCATTATTTTGTTTCCTTATTAACTAAAATCTATTACACAGATTGCATTTTATCCTTGAATTCTGGAATAAAAAAATGAGCAGCCTTAATGCACACAGTATGGAGTTAGGCTAGCTTGCTTGCACATCATATCAGTCCAACCAGATTTTATACTATTGACTGCCCCAACTTCAAAATTTTGAATTGATATAACCAAATCTGATAATGAATAGTTGCAAAATTAGAAATGAAGTCCTTGTAATAACATCAGCAAGGTGCAAGAAAAATACACTGTTATCAGAAATATACACATAAACATGACCCTATACAGGTGGAAGGTCTCCATTTCACACACCATAACACACATAAAATTATGTAAATTTAGTGCAAAATTATAAAATAATTCTTTGAAAATATACATTTGTTCAATAAAATAACATAGAGAAAATATATATATGGCACTTATCTCTGCTGCTGCAACATAATAACAACAATAATATTACATACATATCACACTAGAATGAGTTTGTGTTGTAACAATGTCATATTAAGACATCTACTTGTCATAACAAACTCCAGCTTCAAGTACTAATGCCTATCAGTTTTAAACATTGTAAATGGTGAAATATTGCCATGGCAACAAACTTACTATCACATGAAACAATATTAACAATCACAAAAGAAAATCAAATAATGGGGAGAACTATGGTGTATATATATGCACATATTTATAATACACTTAAATGATAAATATGTTAGTTAATGGACAGGATTTTCTAAATGACTGATTATAAAAGCTTGACAAAAAGTCACAAAAATATACACTGTATCGAATCAACATCATCACATGTATTAGAGTTAAGTTATGCATTTCATGTTCTATTTTTTGGCAACTGTATCATAGGCATCTAAAAATTGACAAATAATTAGCCCATCTGTTCCAGTCAAACTATTATATCAAATACAAAATTATAAAAATTGCTGTTCTTCAACTTGTGCTAAAAAATCCAAAATTTACACTGTCAATAAATTTTGATTTAACCAGAAAATATTAATTTCTCAACTTGCGCTTAGAAAATGGTCGAAATACAACATTATTAATGCCACCAATTCAGTGTCAGTGTGTTTTAGATAAACTAATTTTTAATTTTGTGAAGTTTTCTTGGAAGGAATGAATGTTGATAAAGCTTGTGACTCATTCCATCTATATAGGTCATGGTCATATTCTGGGGCGTGGCCTCAACGTACGAAAATCCTCCCAGATCTGCCAGTTTTGCCCAGTGGAACTTCAGAGAATCTTTTGGAACATCATCTTCATGGGCTTTACTAGTGTCTACAAAATTAGCTGCCCCGGTAACAAAGTATTCAATTGTGTGTCCATCCTCACTACTTGTCAGATGCTAGAAAAATAAAATCACATTCTTACTCATTAACCTACAGAAATTGTGTAATGGATTTGTCCAGTTTTTAACTTGGAACTTTCTATTCAAAGTTTAAGGAATTCCAATATCAAACTACCAAATTTAAGCTTCCAATTACCAGTTAAGCCATGGACATTATAGAGCATTGTCAGGATGATCTGATGTGCAGGTTGGCATGACTCTATACTGGTGGCAAAGGTTAATCACTTGCAGGTTTTAACAGGTTAAACATTTAAATATCTGACAATTATGCACAATTTTGCAAAGAAGAACATATAAATGTGGTTTACTAATACCAATCATAAAGTAATGTTATTTTGAACTTACATCAACTAACATTGTAGTTATATAAGTAAATATTCTAACATTTCTATGAGGAAAGGAAAACAACTAGGAAACTACAAAATTGCCACCAATAGGTAAAATATACTTGTGAAAAAGATATGCAATTTGGAGTGCACTGTTGTAGAATAATGTACTGCTCAAGTATAACGGCACAGTTATATAATCACAAAGACTGGTAGGTCTGAATAAATAATTACAAAGCATTTGAATGTTTAATCATGCATCCCTCTTAGACAATAGAAGAAATATTAGGAAATTCTGTGCTTAATGAAGCTCCACATAATTTTACAAATTACTGTTGTATAGTTCAAGTTCAATTACCAGTTTCTCCACAAGTAAAGGCAACTTCTCTACATAAATTGTTTGAAACAGCAGTGTAGAAACACAGAAATACACATACAATGTATGGCATCACTGAATACACATGGGGTGCAAGACTCGAAACTAACACATTCAAGGCATGTTAACCTAATTCCTTTACCTATATAGCAATGCAGGCATAAAAATAGAAACTTTACCTGTAAGTTATGATCATGGCCATTAAAGTATGCAGAAACTTTGTACTTATATAACATTGGTTTGAGCCGATCAAGTAAACACTCAGTTGGACCATGTTCTGCTATGGAGTAGACTGGAAAATGTCCCGCAACAAGTAAATAATCAGCTCTGAAACAAAAAACAAATCTGTTTGTTTGGCAAAACAAATCTTAAGAATATTTTAGTCATATTTAGAAAATGGTTACAAGTGTAACTGTATTCTGAAGCTGTTCATACCTGACTTTCGTCAAGTTAATGACAACAAATCATCCCTGTAGACATGTTACTCATCATGTGTTCAGTATATTCTGGATAAATAGTAATATGCATTGTAAACTTTCAAAGTATTGAAATTAAATCTGTTATTAACACTTCCCACAAATCAGTTCTGAATGAAAAGCGAACAGTGTTAACCATGAGCAGACAGCTCAAATGATCTTGGTCTGCTCAAGTTGCATGGGCAGATTCAATCACTGCCAGCATGCTAACGATTTATAGAAGACTCATTCACTGTTCACATATGCCATTAACATGAATACATCCAAGACACAAGAACATCAGCTAATTTTTAAATGTAATCGTTCATATTGACTTGCCTATGTTATCAGTATAGACCAAGATAGCTCACAAATTTATTCAGGCCATTTAGGCTTAATATTACTGGGGACTTAAAGTTTGACCCCCCCCCACACACACACACATTTATCATTGTACACTTCCAAAATACCAGGTAGGTAAAATCCATCATAAAAATTTACCACGGTCAAGTGGTTTTCAAATTCCTAAATTTCTGAAACATGCAACATGTATTTAATTGGGTGTATGTTAAAGCTTTATTTGAAAATGCCTGTTTATTAACAAGTATAACATACATTGATGTCTCTAGTTGCTTTTCTATCCAACGCCACTGATCCTCAGCTGCCTTTATATCTTTAGGTCCCTTAGGTTGATCACCAATGAAATCATGTCTTGTGTTACCACACAACAATATTGTGTCAATCATCACAATATCTACTGTAGCTCCCCCTGGGATTGGAAATCTCAAAGCATAGTAATAGTTGGGAAAATTCCTGAAATTCCAAGAATTTAGCATTTATTGAATATAAGGTTTAGCTTTCTGAAATTAGTGCTGCAATCCCTCGATTATTATCTTGTTACATGTAAACAGATGATGGTGTCTACAGCCCAGATGATCTTTATCTCCACTGGTTGCATGGGCAGATTCAGTCACCACTAGCATACTATGAATTAATAGAAGACTGTTCACAAATGCCATTAACATGAATTCATCCAAGATACAAGAATATCAGCTAATTTAAATTAACCCTTTTAATGTTATTGTCATATTTACATGCTATCAGTATAAAACCAGGATTAGTCACATATTTATATTGATGGCTTCTTAAATTTTGACCTAAAAACCAGTGACTATAATGAAAACATCATATTATTACATGTATTTTACTGAAATATTATGCTACAGACACGTAAACAAGATGCCCCATCCTAGAACTCTACACTTATGTACTTATACTTATCAAAGTTGTGCACCAGCTAGAAAGCTATAGTTACCATGTTCAAATTGATTTGCATTATTACTCAGCTGGTAATCAAACATGGAACCTCTTTTATATGAGATAGCCACAATACCATTTGGCCACTACTAATTATTGGAATAAAATATAAAACTCAAATTATTGGTAATTAAAATCATTTTACTAGAGACAAGTTCAAAAAAGATACAAGCTTATTTTGAAGTGTATAAAACTTATTATTTGCTGTCTATAATTGCAAAACTATCGTTAAATTTTGAAAAAGAATCATTCCAAAATACCTGTCAATAATGAATATGGCTGTATATTATCCTAAAAACAAATGGTGCATGCATAAAATTATTGCAACAGTTAAAATCTTACTACACATGTAGCAGCTTAATGTTTTGTTCTGGAACTTCAGATTCTGTTTACATATGTGTTAATATCAAACAGATATAAAACTGTTATAAATCATTCGAAAATCGATCACAACATTACGGAAACATTAGATATAGCTTTATACCCTTTAAAATCAATCAAAAATAAATAATGATTCAACTAATATATAGAAATTCCTACCATCTTTTTGACCTTTGTGAGTAAGCAATCTGTGCCGAGACATTTCCATTATGGTCATGATTTCCTGCGACCAAATACCAGGGATTTTGTAGCTGATCATAGTTGTACACTTTTTCAAATGTGTTCTGTAATCATAGAGAATAAACATTAGCATATTATAGAATTCTTACCCTGATAAATTTGTTATGTATAATATTGGACGTGTCCTGCTTTGAAAATTAGAATAGTCCATTTGAGTTGGAGGGATTTAAATATAAAAATTGAGAAGCCAATGGGCCTGGTTAGGATGGCACATTCATGCTTTACTATTGGGTAGAGGAAAGTCATCACTGCTGCATGCTGTAAAGTCTAAATTAATTCTCTCTGTATTCATTAATTAAAAATGTTTTAAAAATGAATGTTAATTTTAATGAATTAATTTCATTGCTGTACATTAAAATATTAAAAATAAAGTATTAAGACATTTGTAACATTTGTGTCTCAAATAAGTCCACAAATAATGAAACATGCATATTTTAATGATTACCAACTTAAAGGCCCAACTGCACTATAAAAGCCTGCAGATGGCGCTAGGGCAGGTTTCTTATTAATTTTATGCATGCTTCACTTCAGGGACCCTTTTTCAAAGATTTAAGATTAATTACCAAATGCATTTAAACAACACTTGGCATGTATGTAGGCATATATATTCTTGATATAGATTGACCAAAATTATTCAAAATAAAACTTTGTTAAGTGTGTTTCTGGAAAAAAATACTGGCTGTCAAATTTGAAATTTGAATTTCCCTGGGAGGAGCCAACTGATCATTACAGGTCATGAACCTTCAGTAGTAAACAGAAACACGTGGCAGTGTTTATTTCAGTGAGAGAGATTTGTAGCAGACGATATATATTTCAGGGAGGGAGATTTTCAGCAGACGACACATTGGAATGCTGAATACATGATAAGAAAAAAAACAATACCTTTTACTGATCTTACTTTATCAATAAGTATTTATATCCAACAAATTTACAATAATCCATTAATCTATGATTTTTTTTAATTTCAAAGTACTGATTCAACTTGTATTTAAATGGTTTAAACTTCATGAAAACAGTAAAAGTAACTTCCAGGTATATTTCATTTACTCTATATTTTGTTGTAAATATCTTGAAGTCAAAATTACATTTCACAAATGTTTATCAAACTAAATGTTGCATTTGTATAAAATTTTTATATATTAATAGTTTAAAAATATTTTAAATTCCTGTCAAGATCATTTTTAGCAGGTTTTCTTAAAAGAAATGTCCCATGTAAGGCACATCCTTTGGATTTGGATATAGTTGTCTGACTTGATGCAGGACACAGTCAGGCATAATTTCCCTTACAGTTAGTTCAACATGTGCTGCACGCATAAGTCTCTCCTTTCTTTCTAGATATACACTATTGCTCCAAAGTCCCCTTCTGTCGAGCATAGTCCAGTATTTTCTATAAAGTTTTTTTCTTATTAAGTTATTTCCTGGTCTTGCTAAGCGACCATCTCCTAACCAGGCCTGAGGACTTGCAGTCACACAGGGGGAACTAAGACAGTGGTGACAAACATCTGTATTACGGGTAGCCAGTTCAGATGATCCATTTTGTTGATCTGTTGACATGTTTGCATTCTCTTCAGAAATTTCTTTTTCGAAAACATCTGAGTTTACTGACTTAGTCTCAGTGGATGTTCTGCTCAAATTTTGATACTGGGTACTTGTTGCTTCAGTATCGTCATCACTTGATATTTCAATATCCCACCCATGAAAATTGAATATTCCACAAGTAATTTCTTTCTGTTCTTCTGTCATATAAATCACATATCTCTTTTTCTTATTATCCTGTGCCATTTTTTTAGAATTCAAATTTGTACGAAATATATAAAATCAGATTATAACAGCTTAAAGATTTGCACTATTTCCCTCCAAAACAAGCATCCTATGTGAATTTTAATTCTACATGGCAGGCCATACAATGAACAATTATACTTCATTGTGACAGCATCTTAATTAGGTGTTGGCAGATTAAAATGTTTCCCAGCAGAGTTTACAGTTAAAACAATGTGAAGCTGATATCATTTTCATTTGTGTGAATTCATTAGTAAAGTCAGGTATACAATATAGTGATAAACATGGATGATAACCATAATCAACAAGTTGAAGATCATAATAATGGAATAAAAAGAATACGCTTGGAATTACGTAAGGAGCCAAAAGCCTATCCATCAAATTCTGGTGAAAAAAAGACGTGCAAGAAATAAAGAAAATAGACAAATAAATAGAAAATCAAGAGGCAAATTGGAGTACTATTACAATGATGAGTCAGAAAAAACTGAATTGTTTAACAAAATTGACAAAATAAAATTGTTTCTTGGTGGAGGACAGTTTAATAAAAATATCGACGTTTGAGCTACTCCACAGGCTTTGTGATTTTTTTACTTCTCTGAATCTACCCGTTGAAGATAATGTGACAAATGAAAGTTTAGACTTTGAGCCAGAATATCAATATTGCACCTTGGAAGATGCAAAAACGGAAGACATTTTTATAGGATGTTTATCATCAGTTCAAAAACTTATAACACAAGTACAAGCCCATGATATAAAATGCAAGGAAAGATTAAGTCTTGATAAATCAAACAACAAAAAAATGCATGGGGTAATGACTGCCAATATCAAATGTAAGGAGTCCCATGCCTTGAGCTGGATGTCCTCTCCACACATGGGAAACGGAACGTTTTTAGCAAGTTACAAATTTTGTCATGGTTATTTTTCCAGCGGCATACTACCTAACCAATTTCAAAAACTGTGTGAAGCTTCAGATATTGCAGATTTTGGGGAAAAATATATTTCTGAAATGATGGAGACTTACAAAGGAGCTGTAGAGAATGAAGTCTTAGAATCTAAAAACAATGCTCTTCAAGATGAAATTGCCATGACCACTGCACTTTTGCATGATGATGAAGTACTGACAGGAATAAATATTGTTACGGATGCACGCTATTGTTGGCGCAAAAATGCAAAGTTCACTGATGTCGTCTGCCTGGGTAAAGCAACAAACAAGTGCATTCAAGTTGAGACAGTCACCAAGTCTGATGATCCCAGCTCTCAACGGCATGAACTTGTAGGAGTACGACGCTTATATGATTATCTTGACCAGAAGGACTGCCCAGTAAACATCCATGCACATGACAACAACAACCAAATAACTAAATATGTCAGAGAAGAAAGAAGCCCAACAACGAATGCAAGTGATACTTGGCATATGACCAAGGGCATAGCTAAAGCTGCAAGAAAAATAACAACAGGCTTCAAATCAACACATGGAGTTGTGTGGCATGAGGAACTGTCTGACAAAGCTGCTGCATTAAAAACTCACACATTCCATTCAATGAAAAACTGCCAAAATAATCCCGAAATTCTACGAAAAAAACATACTTAACTTTGTTGACCACTACAAGGGCAGTCACGACAATTGTCTACCAACTTCTCGATGCAAAACAGATCCACATTATGAATGTTTCCAAATACACCATCAAAGATGAAAAAGCTGTTTCTATTCTTACAAATTTTTTTAAAATCAATTGCCAGTATACAAAGATGCAGAAAAATATAGATACTGTATGGACACTCACTACGTAGAATCATTTAATAATGCATTATTACAGTATGGAGACAAAAGAATATGTTTTGGATTAGATGCCTACAAAATCAGGATTAACTTGGCTGTCCTTGACTGGAATGAAAATGTGAATCGCCCTCAAACATCAGAAAGGCAGATTCCATATAAAAGAGATCCTTCAAGAACATACAGCATTCCAGTGAAAAAAAGAAAAACAACTGACTTCAAAAATAATATCTGGACAAGATGGCTTGATAATGTCTTTTAATTAATCTGATTAATCTGTGAGTTATATAAAACATCCATTAAACCTCTCCTGTGTAAAATCAGCTGTTTTTGTTTACATTCTCTCTGCAGGTTAACACTGCATGCTATTTTTAGCTCAGGGTTTATAACAGACAGTTTTACATCACTGATTAGTCACACCCACAAATACTCGCTGCCGCGGCAGCGAATGTTGCCCCTTTAATCAAGTGATGTTCACAATTTTGCATGGTAGCCTATCTGAATACAAATCTAAATAGCTACAATGTTAAGTATTTTTCAATAACATTGCACATCAATTATCTACAAATACTTGCACTATAGAAGTGGGTGGAAATTCAATATTTAGAACACTAACAAATAGACCAGGATATTTACATTTCAAAATGATATGTAACAATAAGCTATCACAGTACAAATGTACATCCACATCACTTTCATATGACAAATCTCAATTGCACAGATAAATTCAATTCCCCAGATTCACTATCTGATAAATAGTTTGAAATTTGTAAACCAGTCACTGTTTGATATTTAACAAATTGTTTATGAATATATTGTTGTTGTTTTTTTGTTCAGATAAATGTTTGTTAGGTTATCATGTACAGATTTTAACAAAAGAAGCACTGTTAACATCATTATTGTGACATGGGGGCTTTTCTGTTTTTGTAATTGGAGGGATACCAAAGATGTCTCTTTGTGTATTATTTTTGGTATCAAGAGGCTGTACTTAAACATTTGCCTCACATTTTGAGTTACTTAATAAGTTAATCTTTGAACAAAAAAAACCCCAAAAAACCCCATTGCTTAAAAATTAAAATGGTGCAACTGAAGCCGGCTATCTTCCTGCAATAATACTATCAAAATGATTCCATTACTTTTAGCTTCTATAAACTGATTCAATATTAAACTGATTTTATATCTTAAGGTTCTCTGGGTTGATTTTTAATTTGCAATGATAAAATCATAAGGGCACTTCCCAGCTTTACTGCCCCAGAAGCCTATCAAGCATTATTCAAGACAAAAGTTGGCACTGAAGTAAAACCACCAACCTTCTGTAAATATGGAAAACTTTCTAAAGAGTAAGAAGTATACCTTAAACCTGTCATCATCTACATCTTTTACTCCATCGAAGTAGAAGTTATCTCCGAGAGCTAGATTGAAGCTTGTTTGGCACCTACTTGTAACATCTGCCATCTGTTTGGCAACAGCAACTTCAACAGGGGTGTCATATGGTGAAAAAGGCAGACCACCCCAATCACCCATTACCAGGAACCGCAGGCTGTCCAGTCCATAACAACCTGCCAATGTTAGTCAATATAATATATACTAAAACAGGTGTTTCAAGAGTAACCATTACTAAGTAGTTGAAAATGAACATATGAGAATGCAATTTTTGCTGGAGATACATCTTAGGAATTGCCAGAAATGCAAGAAATGTATTACAATTATATGATTTATGTTATGTTTGACATCAATTTTAACATTTTAACAACTGTTACATCAAAATACTAAAAATTAAAATATATGGGATATAGGTTCAACAAAAATAATTATGTTTACTATATAAATATCCATTCAATATACCATATAATTTTAACACTTTATAAAGGACTTTATCATTTATTATTAATCTACATGTATTTAATATAATTTATTACAAACTATATGTAATTACTGTACCTTTTTGAAATTTCGAACTACATAAATAATATAGACCTACTTGGTCCTTACAAATCTTAAGAACTAAAAAGGTTTTAATAATATACATAGTGGAGACTTTCATGTTTTCTTGGTAACTTACTTTAAATAACTCTAAAGTGTTTAACTTATAAATAAGCAAAAGTATTATAACTATTACATTATTTTTTAGACATAGTTCTAATTAATATGTTGATTTTATTATCAATTAGGGTAACCCTTTACTATCTGTAAGATAAAACATGTTAAAGTGTAACTGTATCAAAATGATACTGAAAGATTAAGTATCTTTCACAAACATACTTGATTACGTGACCAACTGCAATGTTTACATGTAGAGTACCTATTAGTAAACAGTATGACAAGATAAATTATACAAGCTAAACCCAGTGCTGAAGTCCTTGGAAAAACATAGCATTGGGACTAAAATCTCTATAAATAAAAAATATTCATAATGATATTTTTTAACAAGGTTTAACACTGTTTAATTATGTCCCAGTTTCCTGACAACTTGTGCAATAGTATTTGTTTAGTGTTTAAAAGTGCTCACACAGTGCATGGCAAATTAGATTTTTTTATAAAATGTAAATACAATATACATTAGGCATAGTCATTATATTACTATGTCTATAACATGCATCAACTATTTGTATAATTTGCCGTTAAAATTATAGGGCATACAATAACAGCAGAAAGTCTACCCGATATATTTAATTTTTGAAAATATAAAGCTCGTTTATTTTGGGAAATTCATGGAATCTTAGACTTTCACCTGAAGGTTTTTTTTCAAACATTACTGCAGTATTAAATCGAAAAGAAAATAATGTACCTGTGTACAACAGAATCGTAAATTACATTCACAAACACGATTCGACCAATAATTTATAACATGTGATCTTTTTTTAAAAAAGTGATTCAATGCATGAAGGTTGAAACACATAAATTACTAAAATTCATGCGTATTTTTACAGAATCGTAATGCACCATTTTCAACCAGTATTCTTAGCCAAAATTTAAATCTGTTAATTTAGTCCATGTAAAATTGGCAACAGTGTTTGTTCAGTTTCAAGTAACACAATCTTTTTGGCATTTATAGACATTTTTCAAAGTAATATAAAACAGGCCTACTGCAAAAAATCCACAGTCTGTCAATTGAGTACCAAATATTTTCATATGTGAAACGATAAATCAGTTCATGGCCCCTTTAATCAGTAAAATGTCTATGTATTTTTAAAGATAACTCCTTGCCTGATTTAAACGGCAGTTTTAGTTCTTATCTTCTAAATTTGAAAATGCATATCATCTGCATGCAGCTTACTTTAAATAAAATGGGAAACTAAAATCTGGATCACAAGATTCAGCTTCCGATATTTTTTTTTTTCATGCGCATTGGTCATATTTTTCAAATCACTCGATCTTGCTATAACAAATACAAAAACTCCAAGCTGACCTTCCAAGGATTAACTTTATTAAACTTTATTGAATTTATCTTTCTGCTTTTGATTGTGTTGGGTCTCTATTAATTGCTATCTCTAGATCAGACATGTAGCACCTATATAATATAGGTCAATGTGTTCAATTAAAAACAAATATTTCTTTTTTACACTTTATTTTTCAAGTAAAACATTAAACTTAATTAAAAATTAACAACATCTTAAAATAGAAAATTTGAAATTGTTATAGTTTATACAACACATGAGAAAAATGTCAGATCATCAATATTTACAAATCTCAATCCATTCAGAACGACATCAAGTTACTTTAACACATTTCATCATACATAATCATAACCCGAGTTTATACTTACTGGTTTCAGTAACATAGTAAGATTGTGTTAGTATTTTATATATACACTGTCCAAATCAACTTTGTGTCTATTTCATAAATGAAATACAGAAAACATTCACTAATAAAAACTACTCAATCACAAATTGTTTAAAAAAATACAAACATTCTTACAACATATTTATGCAGAGTAAAATTTACTAATGTAACCAAGCTAAAGTCTAAAATACATATATCACAGTTGCAAAATCACATTTCAATGGTAAATGTTTTAATCAAACTTCTAAAAAGGTGATAACAATAAATAACTCTGCTAAATAAAGGAATTGTATACATTGCAAAAAAAATTATTTACAAAGCTAACAAATGTAAAGTTACTTTTTTATAAGTTTGGTATACTTCACTGTCTCAACATATATTTGAGATAGCATATAATTCTGCAAGAAATCTTCATTCAAAACTCATAACGAAGGTGAGAATTATTTCTGTGTCAGTGCTTTTATAAGATACTTTATACCTTTAACCTGTAGCAATCTGTTTTAGAATTATCCATTAAAGTTGTTGCATTCCTTAAATAGATATGTATAGCGTCCATTTTTAGGACTGTCTAATATACATTTGGGGAATTCATGATGAAAATTTGAAATTTAGAACATTATAGCCAGATTGCACATTGATTGGAGGAAAAGACTTTTTCATTTTTTGTTCCAGCATTCTATGGGTAAATTTTGTTTGGTGGTTGTTGCACAATTTTAATTCTCCTTTTCTTCTTGTTATGTGCTATTATCTTTTCATAAATACAAATGTAATAAGATCATGGTGACAAAAACAAAATATTGGAAATCAATCAGGTAAAAATAAATATGCTTACATGAAAATCTAATTTTTCTTCATGAAAAGCAAAAAAATTTAATTTGCTAAAGATAATTTTATCCATGATACTATCTCAAAAGCATTCAACTAACAATTTTATCATGTTACTGGATTTAAAACATTTGTTGAAGTTTCATCTTTACATCCATATACTGTTGCCTTTGCTGAAAAACAAATAAAATTAATAAAATTTAAGATTCCCGTTATCTAAAATTTTGATTTCAGGTTAAAAAAAATTTACAAATACCAATTGAATCTATTTAGGAATTATGACCCATTTAGTCTGCTGATTTAACTTTATAAAACATTGTTTTGCTGGTTTGAAAATACAACTTTGACCTACTGATTCATATATAAACTTTCTATACAACTTTATTCTGCCTAATCAAATATAATTCCCCAATACCTGCTCCCCAGAGCACCCCCTACCTCCAATAATAATAATTTGTTCTGTGCAGATCATACCGTTTCTGCCACTAATTTCTTTTGCAAAGCTGCCATATCCTTCTTCATCTGCTCTTGGAAGTTTTTCTGTTGGAAAAAAAAAATTAAAATTCATCTAAGAATTATTTTTGGTATCAGTTTATAGGTATATGTATCACAAGTGGCGAAACTAAACAAGAGCATCACATTCTTGTCTGCTAAGGGAAACAACTAAAAAATTTAAATACAAGAGTGTTCTGGCTGTTATGCACTTCACTCCACAATAAGATGAATAACTTTTTGATTGGGACTGTTCAGTATATTGGTATTTAAACAAAAGTATAATCATTTTCCATGTAAAAAGTGGCATAACTCTAGGAAAAATGCTCAGTTAATTATGTCCCTAAGTCATACAGATGTACCTTGTCCTCATTAGCAAGAATGCTGTGGATAAGTATATCTTAGTTCTTAAAATTTTCTATTAATAACAAACAAAAACCAAAGTAAAAGAGCGACATAACTACAAAAATATTTTATTCAGGACAATACCCCTTGTCTTAAATCTGCACCTTGTCATTACGGTCAAGTTTCATGTTGATACCTTTGAAAAGGCATGATTATTGAACAGTATTAAAGATTTTGTTCAAAAACAACTTCAGCAACTAAGTGATCATAATAACTTTTAAAAAAAAAGAAGACAAACTAAAAATAAAGTGGCATAGTAGCATAATCAGCTTCGGGATATTTCTCATAGGAATTCATTCTCAGAGGAACTACAGCCAACTTGCAAAAGGTTGGGGATTCAACATATTTGAGATGTATCAAGTTTAGTGGAGATCTTTTTAGCTGGGATTCAAGATAATTTTTAGTAAAAACTTCAATAATGAGAATTATAAAAAAAATAAAAGCTTATAATATAAGATTACATGTACTTACATGTGCATTGTAATTATACTTGTTCACTTTCTTGGATTTGTCCAGGAAGCAAGAATGCAGCTTCTTCATATTGTTCAGTCTTAATCAAAAACATATACACGACAGTGACATATTAGATATTTATTACCTCTACAATATAATATACTGTATAATAACTTCTCTGCTAAAAATGTTTCCATCTTTGATGCTTTAGATGACTTGTGGCTCTTTAAGATTAAGATCAAAAAATCTTAAATAAATTCTACAAAACCAGAAAGATAAATTGATGAAAATTTTTATTCATTTTTCAGAAGTGACTAAAGAACAGAAAAATTAGAACTAAACTCATATCATTAAGTTTTCTATTAAATTTAAACCCTTGAACGATTTTACCTTTTAATCTGTGATTCCTCATTACATATGAGTGTATCAAACTGTGACTTGAAATATTCCTAAAAGAATAATTAAGAAAAATACTAATATGTTATCAACATGATTTCAAAACATATATTAATCCATAACTGCTGTAACTTAAAGTATAGAACTCGCTTTAAGCCTGCATATTGTGACTAGTCTGACCAGACACAATATAATACTGTTGGTAACTCAATTTTTATATTGTGTTACTAAAATCTCTTTCAATGAACTGTTCCAAACTAAAGATATCCATGACAGTTCATTAAGGATATTCAGCTGAATGAATAATATAAGCTTGACATTTTTATGTGATAAAAAGTGATCTATGATGTACATGTAAGTCTAAATACTGGTCTGTTGATATACATACATATATTAATTATTTACTTTGTTTACCATGAATGTGAAATTCAAATACACAGGTACTGAAGATTTCATTGATATGTTAATTTGGAGATCAAAAATATTATGACAAATACAATTTTGTATGCTGTGCAGCCAAATCAATTCAACTACAATTATCTGCTTCAAAAATCTGGTCGATTTTTATATCTATTTCTTAAAATATAAGAAATACCTCCATTTTCTTTTCTGCATCACTAAGTCGTTCAATATCATTCTCAAGAGCTGTCAATTCTAGTAACATTTTAGCGCTGAAGTCATCTGTGATATTAGACCTGAAAATACTCCTATATATAACAATGATGGCCATGAAAATTTACACAAGAAAAATTTATGATAATATGCATATTTGTAAGTTTAATTGAAACTAATCTGAATCTATCAAAGATTGTTCTGTTTTTACTGGTAAAAGGTACTTTATAATACTGCAGGCTTGTAATGTTGCTTTTCACTGGATAACCGTGGCGTTATATGGTTTTATATGCATGGCTGCTATCAAATTATGAAGAAATCTTACTTTTTTCTGTAAAAAATGAAGTTTCCAGTATCATAAATTCATAACATAAATATTCCTGACAGGCAATATGACCGTATATAAATGGTTGTTAGCAATATAACCTTATCCTGGCAGCTCGGGTTATATTTACAAACAACCTTTAATATAGGGTCATATAACCTGTCAATAATCTTTATAACTAATAATATATTGGTATGGTCATTATCAGTGAACAGTCATTTAAACTGAATTCTTTCTACTTACAAGTATTGCTGTTGCTCTACTAATGTATGGTGAAAATGTTTTTGTGTTTCCTTTAAAGTTTCCTTTGTGAATCTTTCAATCTTTTGTTTTTTATCCTGTAAATGAAAATGTCTATAATAATGATTGTTTATAGTATACATGATATATATGATTTATTGCACGTTATATTTCCATCTTGGACAAGTATGTCACAGCCACTTCAATTGTATATGATTACCAATCAGGAAGTCTTTTTACAAAGCTAGTTACAAGTACCTTATCTTAACAAAGTTAGTGACACAAAAACTGTCACATAGTAAAACATTTTTACATGATTCTGGAAACATGGCAAGCTTTTTCCTGAAGAACATAACATTTGTTATAACAAGTATTGTATCATACTTTTCTTTATAATAAGGAATACAAAAAAAACTTGCCCTAAGGTACTCAACAATCTCACAGATAGGAAGTGGACAAACTTAACTACTTAACTTGTGTTATTAGACACTTAAATTTAATCTATAATAACAAAAACATAAAAGGGTCATAACTCATGTGTTTCTTATCAATACAATGGACAATATCCTGTATAATAATCATCATTGCCTTCATAAAAATATTCCAGACACCAGTAAAAAAAAATCCCTCTGATTTCAGTGGGGGTATTAAACCTTTACTAGGATAAATATCTAAAACAGACTTGTCTATCATTAAATCTGGACAAAACCATTTATCATTTTTAGGGAATATTTCAAAATATGTATTGACTGAAAAGTCAACAGTTCAAACAATGATTTGGTTTTCAATGGTCTCAAGTGTAGAATCTGGGGCCTCCATTTGGCTAAGGGCTTATAAGGTCTGCTACTAGGTAAGAATTATAAAACAGCTAAACTTTTTCATTGATCATGTTTTACCCTTAAATGATGTTGTATATCAGTTCCAAATGCTGCCATAACAGTAGACAGTCCTGACTGGAAACCAAAGTCAATTTCAGTCTCCTCTGTGCCATCACTGTACAAACTAGGTGCTTGTGGAGTATTCACTGAAAAAAAGAATATGACTATAAGAATCTTACACTGGCTGCCGGTACAGACCGAATTTCTAGCTTGAGGGTCACTGTTAATGTTGGTAACGAGGCTCTGCCGAGTTTCCACTAAACAGAAACAGTTACCCGAGAGCTAGATATTCTGGTCTGTACCCATAGCCGGCGTTTGGTTCTTTTTTCTTGCATATTACATTTTAATTATTTTTAGAACAGAAATTACGAAAACTGATATTCTCATTGACACTTTTTTCTTGTAGTAGGGTATGAAGTTATAACTTCATTCATAACAGTAAAATGACGTCATCCTAAGAACGCAATTCATTCATAAAAGGCGCGCGTCAATGACGTCATTTAAAGCACGCGACTTGTCTTACATGGGGGTGTAAGACAGGGTTTTCGAGCACCGGTGTAAACGGTAGATAATCCTGTCTGATATGCAAGAATAACTCATCTTGACTAATGCACTGAGTACCTTTATATCATTCAGTTTTACTTGACTTTTCTAGATGATAAAAGATGACAACTTTCAATTAAAACTCAACTGAATTTTAAGCCTGCATCAGCTCATGAACAAAAGTTTTCAGAATATATACAGCCTCTTGCTTTAAAAATCATCCAGACAACTAAAACATTTTAAGCTTGAAATCAAATTTGCCTCGATTATTTGCAGGTAAGAAGCTACCTTTGCAAGCAAAGGAATGGAAAAAAATCATTCCAAATATGGTTTACATGACTAAATTGTATTTTTCATTGTACTGTAAGGACATGTACAGCATATCCTGCTCTAAAATTAATCTAATTAAAGTTAGAAAGATGGGTAGAAGAACTATAATAAAATTATAACAAGAGCTGACGGTAGGACAGCAACGCTAGACTATTCTTAGTGCTTGATAGTAAAAGAGCCTTGATAATGTAAAATTTTCTAAGTTTACAAAAGGGAATTTTTTTTCTTTAAATTCATGTTACAGTTATAGGCCTTGGAGAGAGTCCTATTACGCTCTCAAAGAAGAGTGTAATATTTCAACTTGTTTGAAAGCCAGATGTCAATAGAATATGAAAATATCGTGAGGTGGTATGCAAACTTGTACATAAATTCTAAGTCAAAAAAGGGGCATAATTCTGTCTAAATGCTTAATAAAGTTACCTCCTCCTATCTACAGGTTGGGGTCATGATGGTGAACAAGTGTGCAAAGTTTCAAAGCCATATGTTAATGGACTTTGAAAATATTTGAGGTATAACAAAAACTTTACTTAAATTCTAAGTCAAAAAAGGGGCATAATTCTGTCAAAATGCTTGATACAGTTACCTCCTCCTGTGTACAGGTTAGGGTCATGATGGTGAACAAGTGTGCAAAGTTTCAAAGCCATATGTCAATGGACTTTGAAAATATTTGAGGTATTACAAAAACTTTAACATAAGTGGTTACGCCGACCGACGCAGACGCTCGGGTGACTACAATAGCTCTACTTATTCTTATCGAATAGTCGAGCTAAAAAGTACCTGCTGGATCAAATTTGAATAATTTCTTTGGTACAAAGACTGACTTTTCCATCTCATCTTCTGATTCTACCTGGGAGCTGATTGAAGACTCCAAACTTCTATTCTCCTCTATATCTTAAATACAGTCAAGGTTTAAAGTAGGAATATAATCATCTGAACCCTTAATGGATTTGTTATGATTTGAATTTCCAAGTCTTGTTCATGAATTTAATGTAATAATTAAACTGAGAAGCCAATGGCAAAGGGTCTAATCTGACTGCACAAATAACAACCTGTCCTGGCTCTATGTTTCTGACCTAATGTTTTACCTATTACAGGACAACATGGTTCGTATAAATTGGAAAAAAAATTAAAAGAGATGTTAAAAAACATTTTTAAAGGTGTCATAAAATACCATCCTTTCTTACCTACTTGTGGCAAATGACTTCAGAAAAATGTTAGGATGAAATTTCATATTGCAAGCATTTAAAATGCTATCTGTCTCATTAGCTCCGAACATTATAAATTTCATGTACTTATGAATATGTCAAATACATTTGCCATTTCATTACATGTTCTTGAAAAAATATTGCCAGTTAAACCTGTCCAACAGTTATATCATAGTTGACATATTCTGCATATACATGTATAATGATCGTAAAAGGTTAAAAGTTCAATAAAATTTTGTGAAGGATATTGAAAATCTTCTCTTTAAACTTGATCTTGTAGGTCGCATTTCAGATGATGGACCTATAATAAATAAACAATTAACATTATTAAAAACTTCATTAGTGTTACCACTCAACTGGTTCAATGGTAGATAATTTACAGTCTTTTTTTAACTAAAGCACAGGGTACACAAATTTATTTAATAAGATCTTAAAAAGTTTCATGAAAATCTATTTTAAAATTTCTTAATTTCGCTATATAATTTTTCATCTTAAAATGATCACCTGAGGTAAAGCCACTTTCAGCAAGGAGTTTCATATTTTGCTGTAAAAGTTTCTCTTTAAATCTGTCTTCATCATCAGCACTCTCATCACTCTGTAATAAAAATATATACATTTAAATACACACATGATGAAATGTTCACTTTTTATTTCTATTTCTTAATAATAATTTCATTCTTGTATCAAGCTTCTACACAAAATTTAAAGTTTCTGATGAGAATAATATTGTTTTTAACCTAAAATAACAACTTGATACAGATAAAAGGCATTTGTACATAGGGCATAACAATACACTTAAAATATTTGTTTTCAGGGCAATAAAGTTTTTCCTCAAATCAGGCTAAGAATCAAACAAGAAAAACGATATTCAATGTAATTCTGTGAATATTTCTCTATAATCCTTTGCAGATTTTCATCTTTAAGAGCTCAGTACATGATCTGTCTAAGAATTTCAAATTTTATGTTTTTAGGCTTTTTGACCTCAAAGCAAAATATGACAAAATGTTATTTTTCTTTGAATGAAAGACATCATACGTGATTTAGTCCCTCATAGGATTTCAGACTCACAACTGCTTGGGATTCCATATCTTCTGAGCTATCACATTCTTCCTCGCTGTTTGGACCACTCTAAAAATAAACATTATCTGTCTATCAACGGTGTATAAATGCTGCACTTTAATTCTATAATATAAAAGTTGGCCTACAATAACACAGTGTTACTGTAAGCTCTACTTTTAACCTTATAATCATATATGAAATAGGTTGCTTTCAAATGAATGTTCTCATGGCATAAACCATTATGTTACACAGTTTCTTACTTGAACGCTACCGGTAATTATTTGGTTGGGTTTTAAGCCACACCAAGAACTGATATGGTCATATGGTCACTTTTCAACTGGTGAGAAAATTATCCAAAGGTCCTGGTAGGATTCAAACCCACAGTGCTGAATGGCAAGTCAACCGCTTTTGTCTCTAGGCTATTGACACCCTATATTTTACTTAAAGGGTAATTTGAATAATAAAAAAAAAAGTAATTGCAATTGTCATAAACACACCTTAACTTGCTACATCAAATTAGAACATTTAACACTACATTTTAACATTATAAATTTGCTACAAATGTTTAAAAGTTTGTCTGGTAATCTGTAATTAATATCTTCTTAATAGACCATTTGAAATAGATTACAATTTCATTCCTAACAAATTAATTTAGTGGAGTTTTAAAGTCACCAAAAACATATGGCTGTTTTCCAGCTTAACTGCTAACGAAGGCTTTATGTGCTCATCCATGGTATGTTTCAGGCATGAGTAGGCTCCTCATTAAAACCAACCTTCTGTCAACTAACTGGATAGGGTACTGACACTGGCAAGATTTTAAACCACAACTGTGAAGGGTGGGTGGTTCCAAATCAGCAACTTTAACTACTCAATATGAAATACTGAAATATGTAGAAAACTTACCATATTGAGTGAAATTGAGCAGTTTTCCTGTATTTGTTCAACATCAATATCATCTTCTGAAATATGTGTCACAGGTTATTACATAACAACATTTTGATTGAAAAACATTCAAAACTTAAACCAGGTATAACAGTATTACAATTTCTCTTAAACAAATCAAAAAGACAATTCAAAGAATACTGTCACAAAATTCATTCAAATGACTGTCAGAAATATTATAAACTCATTGTTCACAAGTATTGTGTTGAATAATTAAATTAAGTTCATTACATACTATATTTATTTCCTTTTTTGTTTCTTTTCCTTGGTGACGATGGAGTTGGTATACTGTCATTTATATCTTCTAAACTTTTTAATGACTTCATACTTGGGGTAAGTATTGGCGTTTTTAATGATAAGCTAGGAATTGTCAATGGGGTGCCCATTTGCTGTAAATATTCCTTCATCATGTGCAATTTGTCCTCAAGTAAGCTGCCATCCTGTAGATGATAAAATTTTATTAAACATGAATTTTAAAGTAAAACCCAATTTTCTGTTTGACAGAGCTGTTTATGTTTGCATTTTTATAAACAAATATATGATGTTATATCTAAGTAAGGTATACACTTAATGAATAGATCATTAATTTATTTCAAATGCAATAAAAGAACAAATTTGACGATTAAATGACAATCTCTCGGAAACAGCAAGAATGCTAAAACAACAGTATCATAATTAAAGTCAAGAATTAACAATAGATAAAAGAAGCTAAAAAATGAGAGAGAAAATTGAGCTGATAAGTATTTTACCTACCAGAATAAATGGAAATATAGAATGTATTGAGAGTAAAATATCTAAATACTATATATATGATTTGAAATACCCCACTCAATGAGAACAGGCTCTATAATGTAGACTGACCAAATCCATTTAAGAGATTCAACAGGTTAATGATTAAAAAACTTACTTCTTTCATCAATCCATCTTGTTCATCATCAGAGTTATCTTCACTGGCTATACTATCATCAATGTCCTGATAATATCTGTTCTTGTTCTTCTTACTAGCTTTGTAAGTCTTTGAAGATTTTTTCAGTTTTGGTGTTTTCTTACGTTCTAATATCCAACTTTTCTCACTTAAGAAATAATTTACATTAAAAGTTTAATTACCAAAGAAAGCATTTTATTTTATAAAATACATGAAATACATTCTTATAGATTATTTCTTCTGACTAAATGAGTTAAACAAAGCATGATACATATTGATGATAAAGGATATAAGTACATGGATATCCATTTAAAAATGTAATGTTTTTCAAAGCACTAAAAAAATGACATTCATTACAATATACACAATGATGTATACATTTTATTGATCAAATCATGGCTCTAAAAAATCACTTAATCCTGTTACTTTTGTGTTCATTCTAATTTAAGTAAGACCTTAACATTAACTTCAAGTCAGTGATTTTTTTTAATGTAATTATTACCTCCTGTTATATATGTTTTGACTGCTATCTAATAGACTTACAGATTCTGTGCTCTACAAAAACAATGTATAAGATAAATACAATGACAAAATACATTCTTTTCTCCTCTTAATCTTTTGTTTCCACTGTTAAATAATTCTAAAATGGATTTGCATAAGCAATTTAAAAAAAAAATTCAATCTAACTATAAGTTTAACCAGACAGGCTTATTTGGTTAAAATGTACTTTCAGTTCTTTTCATCTACAGCTTTTATTTTCAAAATTTAAATAAATTTCTAAAGTAACCAAATCAATACTGTGAAGAAAAACAAGCACCTTAACATGTTTACAACTGCTTTATGAATAACACATTTTTTAAATGTACTAAAATTTGGCAATATAAATTCTATCATATATCTTTTAGTTTACTTCCTTCAGGAATTAGTATCTACTAACCCTAAATAATAAAGAAATCTAAGATAACAGTAGACTTCTACTATTTTGTAAATTGTACAATATTTGAAACCAAAATAAAAGATCTTACCATTCTGGATCTACACTCACTCTTTTCATCTTCACTTTCACTAGAAATTGAAACAGTTACTTAACTTAATAAGGTATTGAAAGTCTTTTGTGTATCTTTTATAATGAAGGTATTATCATTTCTATCACCTAGACTGCATGATTAACTATTTCCAGAGTCTAATACCTTGATTTCAGTAAAAAGATTATTAAAGTCATGATTTGATCTTAGTCAACCTACACTTCGACCCTGCAGACATGTATGAATTAAGTCTGATGTGAAAAAGACTTTGGTTAATAAATTATGTTGGCAACCTTCCACACATGTTTGGCCAAAGCTACTGTTATTCGCACACAAAGCAAAAAATGGTTCCATTTATACTTTCAATAGTCAAGCTAAAGAAAACATGTATGTAAATGACTAGAATGAAAGTTAAAAATAAAATAATGTTGTTAACCTTGAGTGGGAAAAGATATTTAACAGTTTATTAATTCATATAGCCTGGTTACTCCTCATCAAATGATGTAAGAAAATAATATTATACCTCTCTGAAACCTCCTTATATTTAACAGTCTTTTTCTTTCTGGATTTTCTCTTAATCTGTAAATAGTGCAATATGGCATTACCATTATTGCTACTTAAACCATGTGTTTTTTATAACTAAACATCACATTTACCAAATCAAGTTTTGATAAAGTGATGTCCTTTAGGAAACACACTGAAATTCATACACTTTTAATTATTTTAATTAATCTGATACTGTTTTCATACATAAACATGCCAATTCTTATCTCTAGGACCAAGAACCAAATATCCTACAACAACTGACCACTGTTGATCTATGCAAATTAATCTAAATATTGAGATACAACAATCTAATTCTAATGGTCATAAACTGAATTTGACTTAACCTGAATTGTACCAAAACATTGAGAGTCCTATCTTTTATTTAATACAGGCAACCATACAGTGAAATTAGACAAAAAAGTTAAATCAGATTTATTCTTTATATGTTGAGAAGAAACACATTAATTAAGTTTAGGTTAAGCTTTGTTATTCAAATAATACCGGTTTGGACTTGGCTACATCGGAATCTTCATCATCCTCTGCAATAATAAAATAGTTTTGGAAAAATAATAAACATAATATTAAGCTTAAACATTTCAAATTCAAAGTGATACAAATATGCCTAACCTATAGCAAACTTCAGTTTAATCTTCACTAACATGATTTTTATTGCCACTGAGTTTGTCCACTGCATATCTCAATTTTGTTAATTGAACCATTTTGAGCACCAAATGTACTTTTCTTCAACTAATGAAACAATATTTTCAAATCAGATTTTGAGATAAGCAGTTAAAAACGAGCACAAACAATTACTGATTCAAAGAAATCTGATAAGTCTGGGGGATCTGGATTTCAATACTCGTATGTCAAATACTAATTATTAGGTAATATGTGACCTTAAATTTTCTAGTAGAGAAAGATGTTCCTCCATGCATTATTTTAGTCACTTACAAGAACCTGTGTAGAACTATAAATCTTTTGCAAGACAAATAGACAACTTCTACAAATAAAAGAATTCAAAGTCTTTCACTGGATATAAACAAACAGTATTGAAGGACAAGTCAACAATCTTAAACACTCAGCCATAAAGGCAATAGAATACTGACCAATTTTATTATCAGAAACAAGCAACAGTTTTATTGCTTTATCATTCTGTACTACCTGTGTCAGTGAGTTTACAGGACTGTGGTGTCTTAATCACACTAACATTTAGAGGATTGTACTGTTTTCTCTTGCCAGACCAAACTTTTGGTGTACATGAGATAGATTCAATGCATGGTGTCTGAAATATAGCAACAAATTATTCCTACAATTCACTTTCAACTTTTAAGCAAAATCTAATTAAGATAATTGTATACATAAAAAGTCATAGTTCAACATAGCAGTTTCTTAATTATATGTAGAAACGGAAAAAAAAACAAGAGTAAAGTGAATCATGATCTTTAATTGATCATTTGCTATCAGAGAGTTAGTAAAATGTCAAATTGCCAAGAATTTTATTAGTATACATGATTTTTTATTTTGCTTAGTTTCTTTCCCTATATTAGTTACTTACAGTGTCTCTTTTCTACCCAAAATGCAGATTAGATCAATATTTGATAAAACTAGAACTGCCACTGTCCCCGCATACTACCCCCGCATACTGCCCCGCATACTACTTTGTCAGAATCAACAGTGGCCATTTAGAGCTCAACCACAACCTCCCTGCCAAATCTGAAGTTACTAAGCCTGTGCATTGCTAAGTTATGTATTCTACATGCTTCAACTTCGTTGTATAAAGAAAATACTAGGTTCAACCCAGATACTTGTTGTAAAATTATATCTTACTCATTTTCAATTAAGAAGAGTGATAAATACTTTGTTACAAAAGAAAACAATCATTTCCAGTTAATTCCCTTGCACACATATTGTATAATGATCTTCAGGCAAATACTGACCTTGATATCTGCAATGTCATCATCCAGGTCTGCATTGATGGAAAAATTGAGATCTTTATCACATATCTGTCTCCTTGATGTGATTTCCTGAAAAGAACAAAAACAAATATTATTCTATAATGTCCGGCACAGCATAAGAAAGATTCAAAGACAGCAGAATTCAAAATCTTTTTTAAATGAGTGTGATTCAATTATTTTCAAACTTTGCTTAGGCAATTCTCAAACATAATACATCATTAACCATTTATGATAAAACAAAATGCCACTTAGTTACCTTTAGTATTTTACTGAATTGACTAATGTTTTGTTCCATCGATGAATCAATGATCATTGCTTCATCCTCACTAGGTAAGCTGGTCATCATACCTTTATTGAATGAATCAACAGAAGGAAACTCTCCTGTCACTCTTTCCTAAAATATTTGAATTAAACTTCAGAATTACAAGATAAGATAAATAAATACAGTTGACTCTCGGTAACTCGAAATCCAAGGGAAGAAACGGAATTTGAGTAACGTGGATCTGTCGCCATTACGTTGACATTCGTACATGTATATACGTTGACATTCGTACATGTATATACATGTGCCTGATTGAATGCGCAAAGAAATAGGTTTGTTATTGTTGATAGCGGCAATGCAGAAATATTTAACCATTAAAATGACGGTAAATCACTTACAACTACAATATATAAATGAACAAAATATATTATTCAAAATTCAATACCTGTAATAATTATTTATTACTAATTCAGCAGAATTCTAGCTAAAAAATTCTGATTATAATCTTTATCATAGGGAAAATATTAAAGTCCTCTATATTAATAAATGTTACATGTGTTAAAATGTGTATCTTTTTTCTATGACTAAACATTATCTCTTATTTAAGGATTAAATTTTTTTGAGCATTAATGAATTAGAATATAACCAAGGACTAACCTTTATAGCTTTGTTCCTCTTATTCTCTTTTCTGCTATTCTCTGCATACTCTTCAACATTGTCTTTATTTGTTCTGTACCATTTCTTTGTTTTCTTATCCTGAACTAGGTTAGTTTCCGCATGCTTATCATTTTGAAACTGGTCCTTTTCATGAGTAAGGTCTACCACCATTTCTTGGGAGCTATAATCTTGTAAGTTACTGCTATATGCTGGTATGTGATTAATACTGTTTTTATTCATGTTTAACCTTTCAGTTTTACTATCTTTCTTTTTCTTACTGCTTTCATGAGACTGATGTTTCTGCCTTCCTGAGGAATTCTTTTCACATTTTGAAACATTTCTATCATCAATTTCTTGAGAAAAACTTTCTTGAGAATCTAAGGATGAGTTCTCTATTTTTTCTACTTTTACTTTATGTTCTTTTGAGTTCGGCCTTTTCTTTTTATCAGGCTTTTTTTGTTTACTGCTGTTTAATTTATCCTTTCTGCCAACTTTCTCAGAAGCCATGGAAGCATTTTCACAATGTGCTTCAAAATCATAAGGATCATATGAGGGGGCTGTAGGAGGTTTCTCAGTATTCAAATTATTTCTATTCCAATAGTTTGTTTTGGACTTTAGGTATGACATTTGAAAAACCAAACTTTTTCCTTTTGCATTTGAAATAGTTTGAATGCTTTGTTGGGAAACAGCAAATGAATCATCACATTCCACTTTTTCAAAACTTTGTTCCATTGAAAATGTTGAATTCGTTTTCATTTTCTTTTCAGAATTTTTTCCTTCTTTACTAACTTTTGTTGCATTTTCTTTAGTTTTTACATAGGGTACAATTGCTTCTTGGAGTTCATGTATTTCTTCAACATTTTCTATTTCCATATTCAGTCCTTTATCAAACTGTTCACTTTCTTCCCTGAAATGTTCTCTTTCTGACAAGCTATTCTCATTATCAGTTAGCATCTTACTACAGCTATTATGCATCAAAACTTTACCTTTTTTGATATCTATAGTCTCAATATCAATCTTTCCATTTCTATTTTCTAGATCAAATTTACTTGAATATGACTTTTCATCAGGTTCTTTGTCTGCTTTTTTGGTGTTTGCAAATCCCTTTACTTGCTCATTAGACTTCTTGCCATCTTTCTTTGACTTTTCCCTACCTTTAGTAGTATTTTTATTACAAATGTTACCTAGTTCTTTTAAAACAGGCCTGGAAACATCAGAGTGTGCATTAAAAGCATGATTTTCAGTCTTTGCTTCTTCACTAGTATCATTTCTCCTTGGTTTCAAAGATGATCTCTTTTTTCGCTTTGATGTGTTCCAGCGACCATTTTCCATTTTATAACGCCTTGCATTATAACTGTCATCACTTTCAATGTACAGTGAGTCAGAAGAATCAGAGTAAGACATTGGTGAAGACACACATGGTATTAATTTACTTAAAGCATATTTATCATCTATCTCCATTGTTTCCTCCACAACCTCTTTCTTGCTTTTATTATTTCCTTTAATCAATTTATTTTTAGCTGAAGATTTTTTACTGTTTGCACTATATGATGCTCCTGAATTTATGTTTTCTTTGATTTCAGCTGTCTCATCATCTAATTCATGAGGATGATTTAGATGTTCTGTTTTAAATTTGTTATCTTCAACAACATCACTGAGTTTATGCTCACACTCTAAATTTTCATTTTGGGGCTTGTTATGCTGCTCATCAACTTGAGTGTCACTTTCTTGTGATTGTCTGTTAGGCAGGTTAAATGAAACTCTTGATTTTCTTTTATTTGTGTCTTTTTCAGGTTCTGAGGAGTTCTTATTCTTCTTGAGACTAGATTTTATTTTCTGTTCATTAACTGCTATTTTACTTGGACTATTTTCTGGTGTTTTCCTATCCATACTTTTTTCCTGTGTCTTCTCTGTGGAAGGGACTGTCATTTGTGATTTATGTTTACCTTGACTTCCAATGCTTTCACTACTGCTAGATGGTGAAGAAATTTCCTCAGGTCTTCTATTTTCAAGCCCTTTATTACTCTGATTGCCTCTTTTTCTCAATGACCTTCCTACTTTTTTATTATCAGATTTATTTTCATTGGCATCATTATCTGCTTTTTGTACCTTTTCTGTTCGTTTAGCTCTTCCCCTTTTTAAATCTCTTTGTTCAATCAGTTCACTTTTATCTTGTCTGTCCTTGTCTAGATTTTTGTTAAAATATTTCTTGCCTTCACCCTTCAATTCATCATAACATTTTTCATCTTTCCTCTGTTTGCATTGATCTTTGGCCTTGAATTTGTCAGTATCTTTACTCTTTATTTCATAGCACTCTTTTTCATTATCTCCTCCTTGTTTTGGTCTATCATGCTGCTTTCCAGTAGTAACATTGTTTTCATTTTCAACATGTTTAGAAATAACTGGCTCTTCCTGTTTACAAACAGCTTTCCTTTTTATGTTTGCTTCCTTTCTGTTGTCTTCACCACTTTTTGTTTTATATCTTTTATCTAAAACCTGCTTATCTGATGTTCTTTTTTTGTGAAAATATGGATCTGGATCAGAAAAGGCATACACATCACCATCATTATCACCTTCTTTAACCTCTTTTGACTTTGATCTTTCATTGTCACCCTGTATTTCCTCTTTTAATATATCTTCATTATTTTCCAAATCATGAAGTTCCTTCAATGATTCATCAATATCTGTAAAGCTTTTCTTCTTTGTCATCCCTTTCTTTTTTCCACTGCCCGTTTTTTCATCATCCTTTCCAACAGACCCCAAATGATCAATCTGAACTATATTTGTACCCTTCTTGCTTTTAGTTTTATTACGCTTTTTTCCATTAACAGAGGTGTTGGATTTTGATTTACACTCCATTTCTTCTTCTGTACAAGATTGTTTGTCTGAACAAATTGAATTTTCCAAACTGTCTGGAATACTGACAACAGGTTCATTAATACTGACAGCATGAAAACCAAAATTTGTATCCTTTCCATCAGTGGTACTTTCAATGACATTTTCCTTGTCTCCTTCAACTGAAGTATCCTCCTCAGTTACCTCATTTAATGGTGTGAATTTATCACGATTATCTTTCACATTCTTCAATTTGCCTTCTGCTTGTTGATTTTGAGCAGTCTTTCTGGACATTACCTTTTTAGAATTCTTCCTTGTTTCAATTTTCTCTCCAAAAATACTTGAAGATGCATCAACTTCATTAGTTTCCTTAATAAGACAAAACAGATCTATTTAGACAAAACTAACAAAATATAAGGTCATCATCTTACAGGATAACATAATACCTGTTTAACATGGATTACCAAATTTTGAGAAATCTTTAAAGTGATATACTATCATATAAGTGTATACACTAAATTGTTGTATAAAACAACTAGCAAATAATCATTTTTTAAATTTATGTACAAAGAGTTTTCTTCTGCATTTCTAGATGTATTTTTTTTCCAAATTAATTTTGCTTAAAACTGGTAAATTCAGAAATAAGTAACAAGACATAATCAATCTTTTTTTACTTCAGCTCTAGATGACTATAATGTACAATTGTATCAAAGGTTTACCTGGCTATTTTTAGAGATGTCTAATGCATCACAAACAATAGAAGATCTAGACTCATCTATACCAATACCACTATCATCTAAACTTTTCTCATTTGAAATACTGCAGAAAAACAACAATATTCATCCATAAATATATGATGCAAACATGATGACATCAAAAGAACTGAAAGTAAATGCATAATGCAACTAGGTCATAAAGTGTTTTCATTCTTTAACAATCTGGTGGAAGAGAACAACATTTCAAATACCTTTAAAACTTCTATATACTGATCAAGATAACAAACAAATGTGTTCCAAATAATCCTACCTTGCTTTGGACATACTAGCTTTTTCTGATTTACAAAGGTTGTCATTGAAAGGCAGTAAATCTGGTATGACCACTTCATGCTGCTTATTTTCCTTTGGTAATGTTTGGCTGCGAACTGAAAACCAATTGTTATGTATATAGGCTTTATTTTAAATGTGTTTAGTATCTGTTTCCTGAATAGCTCAGTAGGTAGAGCGCAGGACTGATAATCTCGATGTCGTGGGTTCGATACCTACTCATGCCACTATCATTTTTAATAATTTTATTTATTTGATGTTTATATAATTGTTCATGTTCATTCATCTTCTTTCAAGAAAGTTCTGTTCATGTTCATTCTGGAATATTCTTTCTCTAAGTAGTTTAGTATTCTAGATTGTTCATTGATAGTATATATATATATAATGATGAATGTTTGTACTTCGAGGTGTGTGCTAATTTGTGATATTGTGTGATATTGATAAACTGATTGTGTGCTATTTTACTTATGATATCAATATATTAGTTTGGATTCTGTAATTCTGTGTGTGAAGTGTTTTTGGACATATTGTATTTATTTTGCTGTGGACATTGATTAAACTTGAGTTGTGGACAACTGAATTTCGAACAGTGAGTCCAACTTGATTATAAAGAATTTATCTACGACTATATCTACTACTTGCTATTATTTGAAGAATAAATGAATCTAACAAAATCTATGACTTGTGTGAACCTTAAACATGACCAAAATAGTATGTTTTCTATGTGCAATATAAGAACATACCACTTTCCCCTTCAGCAACACTACATTGTGCAGACTGTTTTCTGGTCTTTCTTGATGGCGGTGTTACCGAAACAACAGGAGTCTTAACCTTCACCCTTGATCTGGTCTTCTTTACTGGTGTTTTAGGAACAGCAAAATCTACAGAAGGAGTTTTGTTTTAATAACATGGATCCTAATTTTATATTCAAATTGCATTATTATTACCTATCTTGATTTTTTTTGAAATGTGTGACATTAGACTGTGAAAGCACAAGAGCTGTCATTTATTTATCATTTCCTACAAGATGACCATATAAGATTTCACTTAAATGTTATTTCTGAAAATTATCTATTTTTCTGATCTGATGACAACTAGTTAAAAAGAAATGTCGAACGACACATATGCCCCCCCCCCGTTTCTAGCCCTTGACTCACATAATTGTTTATTTTGTCATAAATGGGTCAATGGAAGTGTTCAGTTATGGAAAAAAATAAAGTAATGAAGACTTTGTGATAGTTTTCAAGATAATGAGCGGAAACCATTCTGACATTTAACCCATTAGTTCATAAGCATTTTGTGAAAAATGGCTGTTTTCATTGAAAAGTCTCCCGTTACAAGTTCAAATTGCTATAAAACTATAAAAACTGCTTCAATACTAATCAAACTTGGCACAAATGTTGACTGGACCATTGCCTTTGTAACAACACGCTCAGGCTTAAATTTCCTGTTACCATGGCAATGAGGGGACATATCAAAATTGCCAAAAATCACTATTTTGCGTAGATTTTTTACCATCAAAATTGATTTCAAAGTACTGCAACTTCTCAATGGATTGAGATAGAGTCAAATGCTTTTCAGCCTTGGTTACACATTACCTTATGATCCATCTGGGTTCATTTTTAGCCTCTCACAAGGGGGGAGGGGGGAGGATGGGGGCATAAAAATGAAAGTGTTTTTTCTCCTCACTCTAAATCTAAAAAGGAAGGTATCATAATAAAAATTTTTTTTTTTACAAAGCTCAATGACACTGGCCAACATCTTATGGTGTATTTCATATGATTAACCAGCCATTTTTGAGTATGGAAGATGAGCCAAATAAATATAGCTGTATGTTCACCACAGATTGCACAGTATTACTTTGGAAAGTTAATGACATTTTGCTCATCAGGCTTCGGATAAAAAGAGTACTTAAAAACTTAAAGTGTTGGTATTACTAGATAAAATACCTTTTGTGCTTTTTTCTGATATCGTTTTATTGTCCTGATTTGCGTTCTTAACATCAGAAGACAATTTTGGATTGGCAACTGTTTTCTCAATAAATGGCTCTTCCATCTGAGTTTCTGGAATTGAATCTAAAAAAACACAGAATCATCAGTGTATCAGTACATCCAGTATAAGATTTGCACAATATCTCATATAATTGTGCATTATTATTCATC
This sequence comes from Ruditapes philippinarum, assembly GCF_026571515.1. Classification (NCBI taxonomy): domain Eukaryota; kingdom Metazoa; phylum Mollusca; class Bivalvia; order Venerida; family Veneridae; genus Ruditapes; species Ruditapes philippinarum. Next base: position 156,773 of record NW_026857524.1, on the reverse strand, counting down.
ATCTCCACGGTAAAAATATGGACAATACTCAAGCAAAATCTTAAATGTTTGTTGGTTAAAGTAGATAGGTATACAATGGGCACATTTTTTCATAAGTAATTCAAATATTAATGTAAACAGTAAATATATGATTTAGATATTCTTATAAAAATATTTTTGGAACACAAAATGTTCAAAGAGGGAAGGGGGGTTAGGGGGGTACTATTTACTAACCTAGCTATGCTGCGTACACCTGTGGTCTGGAGTTAACCCGGGATTTAAATTCAATAGACATGTCTGAACCTAAGATTATCTTAAGTTGTTAATTTGTTTTCATATGAATCATAGACTTATATAACAATATAGCTCTGTGCCTGAATGAAACATAATAAATGTTTTGGGCCTGTGAATATCTGTCTGGCCCTAATGTCACCTAGGTTGAAGGCCCAAATGAGCTAAGACCTAAAAGTATTTTTGCAGAATCAGGAGTTGGTTAATCAACAATCTGTTAGGTAGATAAACCCTTTAACTTGAAGATAAAAACAAAGAAGCATGCAGCAAACTAGAAACATAAATAGAAATGAGAATAAAAAAATAATAATATTTACATGATAGTAATGAAAATGACCTACCATAAGCAGTCCCTTGCTGGTCAATATGATTCATGCATGCAGCTGGAGATATGATTGGCACTGCCATTGGTATTGATGGTACAGATATTTTACGTCTTCTAGTAACAGAATCCTGACTACTTGTTTGTGCTGGTGAGGGCATTGTAGGATTCTGAATACAATACTTCACATTTTTCAACAAGTCCTGGAATAAGTGTAACAATATCAATGAAACATGAGAGCTATCAATAATTTTAGTATACTATGAAAATATACATATAATGTAATTATTTGTTGTTGTTTATTTTATATCTACAACCTGCTTAATTTCTTAATCAGACTTGTTCAGCCTAAATTTTGGGAACTGTCCATTATCAATTTTGGGAAATGCAAAATGATAATTTGAACTCAAGTTAGCAAACAGTATAGAACCTGGTCAGACTGTATGAATATGCAGGATAATCTGCCTCTATAATGTTAGAAAAGACTTATCACTTTCAGTTCCAGTTAAAATACCATTATATGCTCTGTTGTTTTTCTACATAACCTTGCAAGATTTCAAATAAAAAGCAACATATCTCATTTTTGCTCATTGTCTGCAAACCTTATCCTATTTGCACTATTCTATACATGTTTATATGTGTAGCAAGACTACTTACAGCATTTTGAACCTTTTTCATTGAAATCTGCAATGGTGTATTCACTGTCGACACTTTACTTCTTTTCTGAAAGAATATAACAAATTAATATATTAGAAAACTTAATAAAAACATGATAAATATAGTGATCCGTTCAAAACAGGGTTTTTTATGAAGACAAGAACTATATCAGAATTGTTTATATAGCAACCTTAAATTATAATATTTCCCCTTTAGCTGAAGAACATTTAGACAATCTAAAAACACAAATACTGACAGCTCCATCTCCATATCATAGGAAATAAGCAAAACTCAATAATTACCTCACCAAAATCAAATGTACACCCAACTGCATGAGCTATGTGTTCTTCCAACTCTGGGTAAAAGTTAATTTTAATCTTATTGTCATTCACATCCTGGTGTTGACTTGGATAAAGATCACAAACTGGGCTCTTCAAAGATATTTCCAGCTCTATAACCCCATTTTGTTCTGTAGTCAATATAAAGTATCAATTGCATCAGTATATCAATACTTAAGTTTTCATTTTAACAAAAAAGTGATTTATCAATAAATATTTTTGGTATTTTGTTTAAGAATATAATAATAAAGCAGTACTTCGTTCAGTTACTTATCATGATATTTAATGTATATTCATTCACAAATAACAGATGCAAATAATTGTACATATCTATTGAAATCCCCAAATTAAAGCTTTTGGATTTAGTAACCTACCATGGAATGCACACTGAAGTATATCTGACTTATAAATAGCAACAGTTTCCCACAATTCTTCATCCATCTGTGTTTCCTGAAACAATGTAAAAACTGTTTAGCCCATAACATGCCTTAAATGCTGAACAACTTTCAATGTAGACATATTTTACTTTTCATCATTTAAAAAAAAATATCAAAATATGTATTATACAGTTGTGCCAGTTGATCTTTTTCTGCACAGGTAGCATGGGTAAAATCATTTGCTACCAGAAGGCAAAGGGTGACAAGCAGGCAAAGGGTGACAGAATAAAATTTTAAAACAGAGGAGCTTAATAATTCTGGAAAAATATAAAACATGTACGTAATGGATCAAAAACATTTTGTCAATAACTATCGCAAAGTCTTTTAAAAAAATTGTTTAGTATCTGTGGAAGTTATGGTAGAGGTAAAATAATTTTACATGTATATGAACATAATAATTGTACATATATATAAACACAGATGAAAAACTCATAAAACCCCAAAAGAAAAATATCACAAATAAATTTTGAATTTTTTCTTATGCTTTGTTTAAACAGTCTGTTGTACCAAACAAACAATTTTAATGTTTCCCTTATGTGGTCGCTTAATACAAGTTTAACTGAATAATCAATAACCCACATTACTCAAGATAAATTCTATAAAAATCATTCCAAATGTATCGGTGACATTCAATTGATACAAAGGGAGGGGCAATCTTTCATATCTCAATTCATCTTAAAAAACATTTTTCCTTATCAATCATTGGTCAATAGTAATTAAAACTAGAAATGTGTCCATAGGACACGGGTGCCCCCACCCCGTCACTGCTCTGTCAATCTTATGACTCTAGGTCAAATATTTTTTGAAAACTAAAAATCTTTTACTAAGTAAAGGGCAAGAACTTTACAAATACTGAATAAATCCACAAGCAAGCCCCAAGGAGCATAAGTACTCATGCTGACCAACATTCTTGTAAACTTTCAGGCCTACAAGTGAAAAACTTGTTGAGCTATGCATGAACAAGTTGAAAATTGCAAATTTATACTTCTGTAAGTCAAAGGCAATAACTCTAACAAAACTGAAAAAAATCCACATGCAAAGTCCCAGGTGCATAGCTTCACAGTGATGTGAATCATTATTCCTGTAATTTAGTGGTGTTGATCATTATTCCTGTAAAGTTGGTGGATTCTAACTCAAGCACTCAAGAACAAATACCAACATAATGAAACGGTTTTTACAAAGTCAAGGGAAATAACTCTTCAAATACTGATATCCACAAGCGAAACCCCAGGTGTAAACTTAATATGCTGAGCAACCTTCCAGTAAGGTTTAATGACTCTATGTCAAATCCTTTTTGAGTTACATGCGACACAAGTTGAAAATTGCAAAATTTAACTATTTTTTGTCAGGGAGAAAAAATCTAAAAATACTAAATAAATCCAGACGAAAATACCTAGGTGACAACTACACATGCTGATCAACATTCCTGTAAAGTTTCATGACTCTAGGTCAAATACTTTTTGAGTTACAATTTTTGCGAAACAAGTTGAAAATTGCAAAATTTTACTAAGTCAAGGGCAATAACTCTAAAAATACCCAGAAGAAAATACCCAGGTGCACAACTACATATGCTGATCAACATTCCTGTAAAGTTTCATGACTCTAGGTCAAATACTCTTTGAGTTACAATTTTGCGAAACAAGTTGAAAATTGCAAAATTTTACTAAGTCAAGGGCAATAACTCTAAAAATACCCAGAAGAAAATACCCAGGTGCACAACTACATATGCTGATCAACATTCCTGTAAAGTTTCATGACTCTAGGTCAAATACTCTTTGAGTTACAATTTTTGCGACAAAAGTTGAAAATTGCAAAATTTTACTAAGTCAAGGGCAATAACTCTAAAAATACTAAAACTACCCAGAAGAAAATACCTAGGTGCACAACTACACATGCTGATCAACATTCCTGTACATTAGTAATTTCAGGATTCAATATCAAACTGTCCATTATATTACTACTTTCAGGGTTTTCAATATCAAACTGCCCATTACATTAGCACTTTCAGGGTTTTCAATATCAAACTGCCAATTACATTAGTACTTTAAGGGTTTTCAATTTCAATATCAAACTGCCCATTACATTAGTATGTTCAGGGTTTTCAATATCAAACTGCCCATTACATTAGTACTTTCAGGGTTTTCAATATCAAACTGTCCATTACATTAGTACTTTCAGGGTTTTCAATATCAAACTGTCCATTACATTAGTACTTTCAGGGTTTTCAATATCAAACTGCCCATTACATTAGTACTTTAAGGGTTTTCAATTTCAATATCAAACTGCCCATTACATTAGTACTTTAAGGGTTTTCAATATCAAACTGTCCATTACATTAGTACTTTAAGGGTTTTCAATTTCAATATCAAACTGCCCATTATATTAATACTTTCAGGGTTTTCAATATCAAACTGCCCATTACATTAGCACTTTCAGGGTTTTCAATATTAAACTGCCCATTTATATTAGTACTTTAAGGGTTTTCAATTTCAATATCAAACTGCCCATTACATTAGTATGTTCAGGGTTTTCAATATCAAACTGCCCATTACATAAGTACTTTCAGGGTTTTCAATATCAAACTGCCCATTATATTAGTACTTTCAGGGTTTTCAATTTCAATATCAAACTGCCAATTACATTAGTACTTTAAGGGTTTTCAATTTCAATATCAAACTGCCCATTGCATAAGTACTTTCAGGGTTTTCAATATCAAACTGCCCATTACATTAGTACTTTAAGGGTTTTCAATTTCAATATCAAACTGCCCATTACATTAGTACTTTAAGGGTTTTCAATTTCAATATCAAACTGCCCATTAAATTTTACTAAGTCAAGGGCAATTACTCTAAAAATACTAATAATATCCAGACAAAAATACCCAGGTGCACAACTACACATGCTGATCAACATTCCTGTAAAGTTTCATGACTCTAGGTCAAATACTTTTTGAGTTACGTGCGACACAAGAGATGCCCGCCACTAAAGCGGGGGCACAAAAATCAGTCTTTTGCTATATACAATGTATAGCTATTTCAGCTCAACTTGACAGTGGAAAAAAGAGCATAATGTCACTTTAATATCAAATCTAAGTCACAGCAAAATTTTCGAAATGTTCATTTAATCATCAATTATTACAAGTTATGTTTGTAAAGATTTGAATACAGATACAATTTTTAAAAGCAGGCTCGATTGTCTAGCCTCTGAAATAGCTTATAAAGTGGTTGTTAAAATGTTTTGAAAGTTATAAGAAATGATCTTTCAGGGTTTTCAATATCAAACTATGCATTACATTAGTACTTTCAGGGTTTTCCTGCCCATTACATTAGCACTTTCAGGGTTTTCAATATGAAACTGCCCATTACATAAGTACTTTCAGGGTTTTACATATCAGACTGTCCAATTAATTTAGTACTTTCAGGGTTTTCAATATGAAACTACCCATTACATTAGTACTTTTAGGATTCAATATCAAACTGTCCATTATATTACTACTTTCAGGGTTTTCAATATCAAACTGCCCATTACATTAGCACTTTCAGGGTTTTCAATATCAAACTGCCAATTACATTAGTACTTTAAGGGTTTTCAATTTCAATATCAAACTGCCCATTACATTAGTATGTTCAGGGTTTTCAATATCAAACTGCCCATTATATTAGTACTTTCAGGGTTTTCAATATCAAACTGCCCATTACATTAGTACTTTCAGGGTTTTCAATATCAAACTGCCCATTATATTAGTACTTTCAGGGTTTTCAATATCAAACTGCCCATTTATATTAGTACTTTCAGGGTTTTCAATATCAAACTGCCCATTACATTAGTACTTTCAGGGTTTTCAATATCAAACTGCCCATTATATTAGTACTTTCAGGGTTTTCAATATCAAACTGCCCATTTATATTAGTACTTTCAGGGTTTTCAATATCAAACTGCCCATTACATTAGTTTGTTCAGGGTTTTCAATATCAAACTGCCCATTATATTAGTACTTTCAGGGTTTTCAATATCAAACTGCCCATTACATTAGTACTTTCAGGGTTTTCAATATCAAACTGCCCATTATATTAGTACTTTCTGGGTTTTCAATATCAAACTGCCCATTTATATTAGTACTTTAAGGGTTTTCAATTTCAATATCAAACTGCCCATTAAATTAGCACTTTCAGGGTTTTCAATATCAAACTGCCAATTACATTAGTACTTTAAGGGTTTTCAATTTCAATATCAAACTGCCCATTACATTAGTACTTTCAGGGTTTTCAATATCAAACTGCCCATTACATTAGCACTTTCAGGGTTTTTAATATTAAACTGCCCATTTATATTAGTACTTTAAGGGTTTTCAATTTCAATATCAAACTGCCCATTACATTAGTATGTTCAGGGTTTTCAATATCAAACTGCCCATTACATAAGTACTTTCAGGGTTTTCAATATCAAACTGCCCATTACATTAGCACTTTCAGGGTTTTCAATATTAAACTGCCCGTTTATATTAGTACTTTAAGGGTTTTCAATTTCAATATCAAACTGCCCATTACATTAGTATGTTCAGGGTTTTCAATATCAAACTGCCCATTACATAAGTACTTTCAGGGTTTTCAATATCAAACTGCCCATTACATTAGCACTTTCAGGGTTTTCAATATTAAACTGCCCGTTTATATTAGTACTTTAAGGGTTTTCAATTTCAATATCAAACTGCCCATTACATAAGTACTTTCAGGGTTTTCAATTTCAATATCAAACTGCCCATTACATTAGTACTTTAAGGGTTTTCAATTTCAATATCAAACTGCCCATTACATTAGTACTTTAAGGGTTTTCAATTTCAATATCAAACTGCCCATTACATTAGCACTTTCAGGGTTTTCAATATCAAACTGCCCATTACATTAGTACTTTAAGGGTTTTCAATTTCAATATCAAACTGCCCATTACATAAGCACTTTCAGGGTTTTCAATATCAAACAGCCAATTACATTAGTACTTTCAGGGTTTTCAATATCAAACTGTCCATTACATTAGTATTTTCAGGATTTTCAGTATCAAACTGCCCATTATATTAGTACTTTCAGGGTTTTCAATATCAAATATTAAAATTAAGCAGCGAATAGTAAAGGATCTGACTTAAGTCAAACTTAAAAGCATTATACTGACTGCATTAAAACTTCTTACAAACAATTGTATTCAAAGATTTAAAAATTCATATTGTACTGAAACTTCCCTACATGATTTATTAAAGATATAAGATAGCTAATTCACTTCCAAAGGTTTCTAGTAAAATTTTCCCGAAACTATAAGAGCATAAAATATGAAGACTCAAAGCACATGACTGTTCAATTAATCAAGATATGCAAAAAATAGAATTCTGAAAAGCTTCAACCATTACCCATTCATATCTCCTTATCCATAGTATTATTAATGGCAAATACAACACTCGTTGACGGCATCTCATATCATTTCTATAATGCATCATAAATTTATAACCCAAGAAACAGCCTGACAGAAAAAACATTCAGAGAAATGTGCATACAGCCTCAAACCTGCTTTTTAATTATCATTATATAACTGTTTTATTTCACACCTGTTAAAAACAGAAATTTATTATGGACAACTTAAGATTCATTTCAGTGATAAAAAAATGCATGTAGATGTGTTACTCAGATATGAAGATTCAATTAATCGAAACATCTGCAATTTCATTCATTTTAACAGCTAAAGATGCATTTAAAATTTCTTGATGGGATTTTAGATTTTTATTATTTCAGGTCACATAATATAATTGTTAGATAATCATCTTAGACTGTGAAGAAATAATAAATCATTTCATATCATTTCTTATTCTAAGCTAAAAGAGTAATAATAATTAACCGAGATTCTAAAAAATAGAATAAATCATTTTCAAAAGAGAACTTCAAATTGTTAACATAAATATCTTGGTGCATCCACAAATACATATAAATGTAATAAACAGATCATGAAACAAGTCAAACGATTAGTAAATAAGTAAATGGAATCATACAAAAAGGCATGTAACTATTTTAAACATGACATGTCCAAGGACAGCACATTCCACTTTTTTCAACACTGGATAGTAAAATAAAAGCAACATCATCTAAGAAATGGGCATAATTATTCAATTGTGCTTTGCAGACTTACTTTCCCTAAATAGTCAACAAATATTTCAAGTTTGAAATGAATACTTCTAATGTCTTTTGAGAAAAAGGCAAATAATCTGGCAAATTATCTCAGTAAAAAGGGAAATAATTAAACAAAAATGGGTTTCAGGATTATCTGCCCCTTAAAAATGCATTTCAAATTTAAAGTGAATACCTTTTTAAAAATAAACATGTATACATTTGAAGTGACTAAGCTTTTACAGTTACTGAAAAAATGGTATTTAACCAAAAGATATCCAATGCTAATGCTGACGCCAACAAAAGGGTCATTACACTGCCTCATTTTTTTTCTTCCAAAAGTGAAGCTAAAAAAATACCTGACTATACAGGCTGTCCTGCTCACAGAACAATGTTAGCCTTTCACTGCCAATATTGAAATCCACCCAAAACTCTTCATAGCCAGCATCTGAAGGCTTCTTCAACTGAAATTATTTCTTTCATTAGTCTAGAACATGTGGAAAAACATCAATATTCTTGCAAAAAATATTCAAAATTAAACATTTATGAAGATATTTACTTCTTAAAGCATTTGATAATACACACATAGTAGCAAAATTATAAACTCTCCTTGAACAAGAGATTTATTATCAAAGAAACAACATAAAATTAAGAAAAGAGGGTGAATTTTTCTACTTTTGAAATTTTTAAAAAATTAACAAAAAAAATAAAACCACTTTTTTATTCATTTTTTAAACCAAAATTTCTTTTTAAAACCTTAAATAAAATAATTCAATAAAAAAAAGACAATACCTGTTTGGGCTAAAAGGTAGGGGCTTAAATGGCGGGGAGGGAAAAAAAACCCCTGCAAAAAGTATACCAAGGGCAAATAATCAAAATTCAAAAAAATTGTCATAACCCCAAATATTTTCCAAAACTTTAGTACAGTTTTTCCCAAATAATTAATTAAAACAGCTTAAAAAAGAAAGTCATTTTCCATATTTAGTGTCATAAGCATTTGAAATATATAAACGTCAACATGCAACTTGTGAAATAATACTAACAATATACATGTAATTGTTTTCAGTCCAAACATTCTAAAAGTATTAAAGCTGCATGCCTCTAGATGAGCCGAATTATTTCAAGAAAATCAAAATTGAGAAAAATGTACTATGATTTTAATTTAAAGTAAAGCGATTCATCATAAAATAAAAAATTTCATGTAATATGTGACAAATGAACGATTTTAGAGTATATATCACCATTATTCTACAGCGAGACTAATGCAGTAAGGGATATTTTTGCATATTTGACCACATTTTTGTAATGTGTAAATTATTTTCTTCATACACTTTACAGACATGCTGCTTTAAAACACATTTATAACCATGCATATATCACATAAAACAATCACCTGGATTATTATCTTCTTTACCACTATATAATAAATATATAGATAACTAATTGTTCTATCATTACATAGCATGCATCGTTATATAAGGCACAAAATAAACCTACAAGTTAATGCTAAACATGGATCAAACATTTTTTTATTAAATCACAATCTACAGGGCAGCGTTTTACTAACATTGGGTAAGTATTTCGTAAGTATTTTCGTATCTTTACGCTTATGTTTAAACTTACGTAAATCGTAAGTGTGTTTCACAAAACGTTCGTAAGTTTTTTCTTAAACTTGTGTTAAAAATAAAGTGCTGTGGCGTAACTCTTGAAAAAAAGACTTTTCAGAATAATCCATAAAGGGGGCGTTTTAGTAATATTTAATAACCGCGCAAAACAATTTTTGGAAAAAAAAGGCAAACTGGTATTTTCTGTCGTAGTATCTACCGGAACTTTCAGACTCTCACATGAATGTTGCGGGAATTCGTATTTTAAGGGCATAAATTGTGCCCAACGGCCATTCCATCAACAAAGGGGGTTTCTCCCGAATTTAAATTTACATTTAAATAGAACGTAGAAAGGGAACCCCCCGCAAATATGACCCATCATGGAAGATATTGAAAGGGTTTTAGTTTGTTTTGAGAAGTAAAAAAAACTGTTATGTCCGCAAGTGAAAATGTGGATTTTTTCTTCATTTTTATAATGAAACTATTTAAGCTTTTTCACACAGCCAACATTTAATTAAAATATATTTTTATTTCTATTTATTTATTTTTATTTTATTTTATTTATTTTTTATTTATTTTTATGTCTATTCAAGTAAAGAAAAACCCTTTGATTTTTAAAGATTTTACGCTGAAACATGCCTAAAATATGCGTAAGAAAGATGACACAAAAACGCCAACATGCAAACAAAAGATATTCACGATTTTATCTTAGTGAAGTAATGATATCTGAATATTTGCAATAAAAAAACATTTGCAACAGATAATTTCATGTACATTTCAAATCATACTATTTAATAAACATATATAGAGGATATTCAAGTTTTTACTATAAATACAGGATTTATTTTCATCGATTGGTATGAAAATAAATATTTTATGAGAGACGTTAGCCATGAGTGATATATGATTTTTTTCGATACCACAAGATGAAAAAAATCCTGTAAATTATAGAAAGAACTTGAATTTTTCTGTTTATTATATAACATTTTTCTTTTTTCTGACATCCAAATTAAAAAGAATTTCCCTCCAATTTTTAATACTGGCTGATTTTAAGCGCCAGCAAGACAACCTGTGAAAATATGGAAAATATGCTTCACAGTAGTGAAAATAACGGAAAATGAAAATATCCATTTTATTCATATTTCTCAATATTTTTAATTTAAAAGTATATAATGAGAAACTTTTCTGAGTTTTCCAATCAATATTATATGTCATTTATAAAATTCTCAATAAATCATACATATAGCATCAAAAGCTCGTGAAGTTGAAATAATAAAAAACACAACATAAACAAACATAAATAACTGATTTATAATACTTTGGGTTGAGGTCAATCACGACTAAGGGCGGTATGGGGTACCAATATGGAGAAGAAGACAGTAATTAAAAGACATTAAAGCTGATAGGAAGACTTCCATATTCGTACTTTTTTAAATATGTTTTTTTATTAAATATAATTTTTAATAGGCCCGTAAAGCTACATTACCCTTTTCCTTACTTAGACTTTGAGTCGCTTTTCCCCATTTAAATATATTTACAAATCACATCCGCCTCTAAAATTTTCGCTTTCCTGCTCTGCCATTTATTCATAGATGATGTCAGTCTTATTTACGTAAGTTTTAGGTCAAATCAAATTTTAAGCGTAACTATACGTAAAAACTTACGAAATTCTTACTTACGCAAATTTTTAGTAAAACGCCTTTACGTAAAAAAATCAGACGTAAGTTAAAACTTACGTAAATCTTAGGCGTAAGTACGTTAGTAAAACGCTGCCCAGGACTGTTATCTGTTGTGACAAATCACAAAGATAGGCAGTGTCCTTAACACTCTAGCTGATATAGATATAAATAAACAGAATCATACCCTTTGCTTGGGTCCTCAGACTTTGCATTTATGGAGTTGAGGAATAACCTGCAGTCCTGCAATATAACAAACTTATACATTTGACTGAAGTAATGACAATATAAACAAGAGCTGTCACAGGAGACAGCAAAGCTCGACTAATAAAAAACTGGACACAGTTAGGAAAACAAAACTATGAAAGAAAAATCAATTATGTAGTTATAGTAAAAAAATAACAATTGTTAACATAAATTCCAAGTTCAAGGGGGAATAATTCTAGAAATAGTCATGTTAGAGTTATGAACCTTGTCACACAACATGTGTGTAATGATTAAAATATATATTTGAAGTTTGAAGTAGATACCTTAAAAGTAAAAAAGTTATACTATTTCTTAAAGAAAATCCCAAGTTCAAAAAGACATAAATTTGAAACTATAGCTTCAATAGTTATGAACCTTGTCACATAATGAATTAGTAATAATGTAATTGATGACAAGGAATAAGTATTTGAAGTTTGAGGTAGATACCTTTAAAACTAAAGAAGTTACAGTAAAAAATAAAACTTTTCACATAAAAAAAATCAAAGTTTATGGGGAGATATTCTTGCAATATTGGTGCTAGAGTTATGAACCTTGTCACATAACATGTGGTTAATGATAAGGAACATATATTTGAAGTATGAAGTTGTTCCCTTAGAAATAAAGAGTAACAGTAAAAAATAGTATTTTTTTAAGGAAAATTCTAAGTTCAAAGGGAGATTAATCTGAAAATATTGGTGCTAGAGTTATGAATCTTGTCACATGAGATGTGGTTGATGATAAGGAACATATATTTGAAGTATGAAGTTGTTCCCTTAGAAATAAAGAAGTAACAGTAAAAAATAGTATTTTTAAGGAAAATTCTAAGTTCAAGGGGAGATAAATCTGAAAATATTGGTGCTAGAGTTATGAACCTTGTCACATAAGATGTGGATGATGATGATAAGGAACATATATTTGAAGTAGGAAATTGATCCCTTAAGAAATAAAGAAGTAACAGTTAAAAATATTATTTTTTAAGGAAAATTCTAAGTTCAAGGGGAGATAAATCCTTAAAACTTGTCAGAGCATTTTTATCTAAAGTATACAGGGAGATATGGCCTGTTGAATCTTTTTTGTTTGTTTCTATTTCACTGTATCATTGAAGAATAAATAAACAAGTAGCCAAATAATATTAAGTTACTAGGTCTACTGAGACACACATCCTATAGGTCCTAAGAATAGTAAGTTTTTGAAAAATTATGAAGCAGCACTAATTTTAGTATTTACTTTCTCAAACTTTCTCCTTTAAATATTTTTAAAAAGAAGCAATGTAAAGAAAAACATTTACTGTTTCAAAATCCTTATCTTTTATTGCCAAAAATTGCTCCAGCATGTCTTTATCTGAGAAAAACTTGGAGGCAAATTGAGGTCGACTTTTCCTTGGGAATAGTCGCATAAGACATTCAATAATTCCAACTTGAAACTCATAATCTGCAAATGAAATAAAAAATACAGTAATTCATTTAAAACATCTGCATCAATTTCAAGACAGTGAAACAAATTGTGATTCGTATATATGAATATAAATATGGACATATATATTGAAGTTGTTTTTTTCATTGGAATAAAAACTGGTTCATTCAACTCTTTTACAAATCAAAATTCAATCCTAGATCTGCACAAAAGATCTCATAGCCTGATAAGGTAATAGTGCTGGGTTTATAACTCAAGCTGAAACCATGAAATGTTCACATAGTTGGTGCAGAAAAACAACAATGTGCCCCTTGATCCAAATATAAGACACAGAATTGCCAATACATTTATCTTTACAACTTGCCTTTAATAGAACAAAAAACTGTTATAAGGGAGAATTTTCTCCAAAAATTTTTAAAAATTAAAAATTTAAACCCAGATAAAAATTATCAAACAATTTTTAAAATTTCACTTTGTAAATACCCTTTTTTAATAAAAAACCAAAACAAAACTTTAAAATTTTTAATGAATTAAAAACCAAAGGGGTGACCCACTATCATTGTTTTAGGGTTTTGACAAATCCAACGTCTAAGTTTTCAAAGAATCAAAAATCATCCAGCTTTTAAATTTAAAAATATAATAACATATTTAAAACATGATTAAAGAATTATCAAAATCCCGCTTTTCAAAAAAATGACAAACTCAAAACACTTGTACTCTGTTCAAAGGTTCAGTCTCAATGTCAACTATAACACCATGCATATAGAGCAAATAATTCCTGTGTTTTTATTCATGATATCATATTGAAGCAGCCTTTTGTAATTTTTCTATGTAACTGCCTACTATTATAAATGAAAATGTAATACCTCCCACTGTCTTTACCAAATCCACTAGGTCAGATCTGTGAAAAGAACAAGAATTAAATGAATAACTTAATTCTGAAACCGTCTAACAGATAATAGAAACATTTTACATTCACTTTCACCTCAATAAATCTTGAATGGATGTTTAATATGATAATGCAATGCTATCTCCACTATCAGCTTACTTAAATCAGCATATCTGCTTCCATAATTAGCATATCTTAGTACCAGCCATAATTGTTTAACAGTAGAGTATAAAATTCAATATAAAGACTTTTTTCAATGCTAGTTAACAACAACTTTCTGCCAGTAAACATTCAACTTGTGTTCCTTAACAAAACAACAATGAAGTCAGAACTACAAGAAAGTATTGTGTCAATAATTAGAATGAAAACATAGCATTTTATCAAATTAGCAATAAGAAAGTGCTGTAGAGAGAGTTTATATGTTTATGTATATTAATTAACTCATCCATTGGTTGGCTGACTGATTAATTGTTTGATTGATTGCTTGATTTAAGTACCATATATGTATATACAATTACAGGGACAAGCATCATTTGTATTGGAAAAGTTACTGAAACAAAATGATCAACATATATGTATATATTTATATCAACGGTAGGAGTATGATTGTACATACATTTTTTCTCCATTATCTGAATTTTTCAGTAACATTTCTTTCACACCAGTTGGACATTGTTCTAGGAGAATATTTGTTGACTTCAGTACCTGTTGAAGGAAAGCAAACTTCTCTATTACTTTATTCTCAATTGTTACTCTTGTGAATAAGAGATATATATCTAATTAAACCACAAAAAGCACATTGTTTCAACTTGAAAGCGCAGAACTTTTTTTAATCAATTTTAAAAATAAACAAAATTTTTTAAAAAAAGTGAAAAGGGTTTTGTCCCCGAAGAAAGGGCAATAATCATAGAGTGGGGGGAAATAACTTTTTTACCCGGGGGTTGAAGACCAGAAAATGTCTTTTTTAAAGCATTAATTTATAATTTTTATTAAAACTAAACCATTAATTTTTCATTTCAAAACATGAATTGACCACCTGGGGTTTTGAAAATCATCTAAAAATTTTTTTTTCAATTAACTTTTACACTGTTTTTCAATTGTGTTGATTATTCTTAAAAAAAAACATTTACTTAATAGTCATTGTCAGTGAGAGTTAGAAAAATACTAAATCAAATGTATGGTGAGCATTTACTGTTATGTTTATCAGAAATTATTCTGATACAAACTTGTAAAATTTTATAAATTGATAATAATGTGTAGATAAGTGACTTTCCTTATTGTGACAAGAACTTTTCTCCCACTTACTTACCTCTAATCTTGTTTGGAATCCTAGCATAGGCACTTGAAGGAGGTCAAGAAAATTTGGACACAACTCAAGAACAACATTTGCTTTAGCTGAAATAAAATTTATTATATAACTTGTTGAAGTGAATTTATATTACAAGTGAAAAATATAACTGCCTGAGTGAGTAATTTTAAACATCAAATTGCAAGTTCTTTGTATTATACAGAAAATTTTAATTAATAAAAACAATGGCAAAAATAAACACATGCTTATTTAGAATAGTCAAGAGCAAGTATTTTGAAAAAAAAATCATATAATTACCATTTAAAACCTATGATAGACGTAGATCAAACAGCTGTACAGATTAACTTATTTACAACATTTTTTAAACAATAAAACTAGGTCTGATTTTTAAAGGATGGATTTTAAAGTCATAAGTTTGTTATCTTCTGTATCTGGTGTAAACTTTAATATACTGGAAACACACCTCAAACACTATTGTGCAAAGTAAAAACAGTAAATAATAGGAATTAACAAATTAAATCAACATAAATCATTAACAAAAAGTTCTAACCATATTAAACATTGTTTTAACTCAAAAGAAAAACTGAACACAACATGATATAAAACATTTTCATACCCTTGGAGTTTGCATCAGCAAGTACCTTTAGAAAAAGAAATTTTTACCATGCTGCCTTTTTGTTTATTGGTAAATAAAGAATAGAGTCTGAACAAGCATTGTTTACTGTAAAGTTTTCCTTCTATACAATGCAACAAATGTCTTTGTCAAAAAGTTGTCATTTGTAATAATGATTATGCTACTGTTTCCTCTATTTTTTTTATATATATAGTAGAAAGACTATGACTTTGTGTTGAACTTCGATTAGTCAATTTTCTCAAAGCTTTTATATGGTTGTAAAGAAAAATTCTATAAGATATTACCATAAATAAGTCGAAAGTACTTTGATTAATTTGACAGTAGCCTTATCCACCGTGTATATACAGTAATGCCGGAATGTGAAAATAACGCATGATTCGTGCAATAAGTAATGCAGAATTGTGCAATAAATGGCAGATACTTGACAGGATTTCCAACGCAGTAAGTAAACTGGCCAATATATTTTTTATTTTACCGAACAGAAAAAAAGGAATAGCCGCATACGGCTACGAAGACATTACTCTTTATCCCTCATCAAGATTATTTCCACAAAATTGTTTACTTTTCAAAATCATTTGTGAAAATGATGGCTTGACCACCGTTTTGAGCGAGATTTTGGCTTTTTGTCGGCTCTTATAAGTACAACAATGTATATTATACCGTATAATTTCGATTTTCAGTAGACAAGTGACATAAACTTCTGGTGATTTAAGAAAATTGAGGTATCCGCCACTTATTGCACAATTCTGCGTTACCTATTACGTGAATCTTGCGTTATTTTCACATTCCGGCGTTACTGGATATACACGTGGAATCTAGCCACAACGATGATTGCCGATCAACTTTTATGACAGCAGGCATCAAAAAATATTTTCAGAGTCACTCGTCCTGCAGGAAGAGTGGCTTCTTATTCTAGTGTGCAGGCAACACTTTTCTACTCCTCCTGCATCAAAATCTCTTAAATTCTACTCGTAATTAGTAGCGGACGAGTGAAATTTTCAATCTCTGGACAGGTGTTAATTACACAGCTATATGTTTTATAATTATACATTCCCATGTTGAAATTATTCTAACTGCCATAGTTGAATTTGAACTTAAACATTACAAATTAGTTTTGTTGAAAATCACACTGGATATAGCAGTACATATGCACTTATATAAAATCAAAAATCTATTTATGTTTTTTTTTATATTATTGCATTTTTTTTCGTTTCATTTTTTTTTTTCTTGAAGGAATTTTTACAAATATGTCATAATGTATTACATTTGCTGTTTCTGTACATAGTTCAATTGTAGATAGTAGGGTCTCTGATGGCCCGTCCCTCACTATTCTTCCAAGGACTTGCTCAAAAACAACTGAAATTTCAAAGTTGAATTAATTCTCCATAATTAACTTTATAGAATGTGATAATTCAATTAAATGATTTTATCAATAAATTCTGTGTAATGAGCATACTTATACTGGACTTCAGGTGCTATTCAGATGAAAGGAAACTACAACCACTGACCTTCAGTAAGCTAACTAGATTATATCTTCTTTATTTTAAAGAATCTATAGCCCCCTACGGGATTAGTACCCATAGGATTGAAGGGCAAGGGATTCAGTGACCTCAAACATTTGGCAAGAGTTCTAAGACAGTTCAAAATATTGGAAAATACTGAGCATTTATCTATATTGTATTTTGGAAAACAATGAATGAAATTTGTTGAGTCAAAAGCAATAGACATATTTTGAAAATACTTTTATATAAAAATCACTTTTAACTTTAATTCATTGAACTTGTAAATTCAAAAAGACAGTATTTAATTTACCGCAAGAACTAACCACTATCAAGTATTGGTGTCATAAGAGGAAACGTGGTTGTGACCCCTATACTATAGGTCTTGAACTAACAATCATGGAGACAAGCAAGTGTTTATTTTTTATGTACACAACTAATAACTTCTTACCTTTAATCAAATCAAGCAGACCTTGATCAAAGAGATCAGACACACAACCATTATTGTGCTTCACCAAATATTGTAAAGATCCTAGAAAATCTTGTAGCTGTGAAAGGTCACTCTGAAGTCTAGCAATGTGATACTCCAGCTCCTAAATGCAAAAACAAGAAATTATCCAAACAGAATTTTGTTTCCTTGTTCAAATATGGTTGTTTCTACAATTCTAATGCAAAAACAAATAAGAACAAACTAAGTACAACGCATGTATTTACCATGCTAATAAATGTTTATTTTTGCAATAAAATTTTATTCCAGTTAAGAGACATGCAGAGACTACATGTATAATGAATTTTAAAACAATGATTTCTTAAATAAAAATATAAGTCCATGTATAATTATATTAAATGAATGAAATGTTCAACATATCTAGTTTAAAAGATTATATTTGCATATAGTACGAATATTTCAAATTAACCGAATATCTAAACATGGTATGATGTATTCAGCATCTAGATTAGGGTACTCCATTAAAGCTCAATTACTGCTTTTACTACAGTTTGTGAATTTAAAGTTTAGCAGTAGCGAGCATCTAGCCTTGGGCTAGTTGTATTTGAATTATGCTCATAAATTGAAATTTTATTTTATTTTTTGAAAATGAAATAACTTTATTTTTATTGAAACAACCAAGTAATCCTAAATCCAGGGAATAGAATTACAAAAATATCTGTCTAATCACATTAATTTT
The DNA here is from genome assembly GCF_026571515.1 of Ruditapes philippinarum. NCBI lineage: Eukaryota > Metazoa > Mollusca > Bivalvia > Venerida > Veneridae > Ruditapes > Ruditapes philippinarum. The sequence goes on along the minus strand of NW_026857524.1, from coordinate 138,146 downwards.
TTACTTTTTATCACTTTAAAAGTAAAACATTTCTGGACTTGTAAAACCTATTAAGGTAAATGAATTGTTTTCCTGACCCTTACTATTTTGATTGCTAATACTAGTTAAATGGTATATTTTTAAAAATGTATAATCTTAATGTGCAGTCTGAACAAAAACTTTAAGTAAAAGGAAGCATTATAATTTTTCACCTCTGCAGCTTTTTGAATACAATCTCTCTTAATAGCTTCTATTGCAGCTGATGATAAACATCCCTCTTCAAAACTTTTTTTAAGCCTGTTCACATTCTCCATAGTCAGGTATAATCTAAAAATATAAGACATCATAAATGATTATTTTGACATGAAAATTATTCTGTTTTACATTACAACAAGCATGACTTTTTTCAGTGTTTGCACTATAAACAAAACAAGAAACATGGCAATGCCATGAAACCAGGTTTTCAATTATCACCATTGTAGATAAATATGTTGTATTTGAAATACAAATACAAGCAACAAACAATGTAACTATGTGCAATGTAAAACATGAATAATGTAGGAGGAATTGCCACTGAAGAAGTGTTCACTATTATATTATGTATAAGGAAAAAAACAAAGGGCCATAATTAGGTCAAAAACTATCCAATCACAAAACCCCGACAATATGTGCCAGGGTGCTTGATGACAAAGCTTCTGTGAAAGTTTGAACAAAATCCGTTGAGAAATGTAGGACGAGTTCAGCACAGAAGAATTTGTTCACTATAATTATATTGATAATTCTGTATAATGAAAAACAAGTTACAAAGTAGACATGAAATAATATATCATATCTTTTTTAAATTACCTCCAAAGATGATATGACCTTTGACTGCCAAATCAAGTTAAAATCATGTAAACAGGATTTTCAATGTTAATGTCACTGTGACCTTGACCTTGGAGCCAGCCATGCGGAACATGCGTTCTGCACGTCATCTTGATGTGGTAAACATTTGTCTGAAGTTTCATCAAAATTCTTCAAAGGGTTGAAGAGTTACAGAGCGGACAGGATTTTCAATGTTAATGTCACTGTGACCTTGACCTTGGAGCCAGCCATGCGGAACATGCGTTCTGCACGTCATCTTGATGTGGTAAACATTTGTCTGAAGTTTCATCAAAATTCTTCAAAGGGTTGAAGAGTTACAGAGCGGACAGGATTTTCAATGTTAATGTCACTGTGACCTTGACCTTGGAGCCAGCCATGCGGAACATGCGTTCTGCACGTCATCTTGATGTGGTAAACATTTGTCTGAAGTTTCATCAAAATTCTTCAAAGGGTTGAAGAGTTACAGAGCGGACAGGATTTTCAATGTTAATGTCACTGTGACCTTGACCTTGGAGCCAGCCATGCGGAACATGCGTTCTGCACGTCATCTTGATGTGGTAAACATTTGTCTGAAGTTTCATCAAAATTCTTCAAAGGGTTGAAGAGTTACAGAGCGGACAGGATTTTCAATGTTAATGTCACTGTGACCTTGACCTTGGAGCCAGCCATGCGGAACATGCGTTCTGCACGTCATCTTGATGTGGTAAACATTTGTCTGAAGTTTCATCAAAATTCTTCAAAGGGTTGAAGAGTTACAGAGCGGACAGGATTTTCAATGTTAATGTCACTGTGACCTTGACCTTGGAGCCAGCCATGCGGAACATGCGTTCTGCACGTCATCTTGATGTGGTAAACATTTGTCTGAAGTTTCATCAAAATTCTTCAAAGGGTTGAAGAGTTACAGAGCGGACACAATTTCGTTTGACGCCCGCCCGCCCATCCGCCCGCCATACCCCAATCTAATAACCAGGATTTTCAAAATTGAAAACCTGGTTAATAAGTAAAACAAAAACCACCATTAGACAGGGGCAACACTCAGTTTATTTCACAAGGCCTGAAAGTTTACAAGAATGTTGGTCAGCATATGTAGGTTTGCTTGTGGATTTATTAAGTATTTGTAAAGGTCTTGCTCTTTACTTAGTAAAAGATTTTTATTTTTCATTTTGTGGCACATGTAGCCCAAAAAATATTTGACCTAGAGTCATAAGATTGACAAAACAGTGGAGTGTGCAGTGTAAGAAATTCAGATTTGAATCCACTAGGCTGGTCGGACTACTAGATTGGAATATTCACTAGCCCAAAAGACATTTCACTAGCACGATTCATTTGTTCAAAACAGTTGTTTATATATTGCCTCTGAAAATACAGTAGCCTGGTTGGGCTTGTTACTGTGAAAAGTTGGTAGCCCGAGAAGAAATTTAGTAGTCAGGGGCTATAGGACTACTGCTAATTTCGAACAGTGGAGTGTGGGAGCACCCGTGTCCTATGGACACATTTCTAGTTTTGTTTTAATTTTCTTTAGCTGTTCATTTATGAAATAATCATACCTAGGTCATATACCGTTACTTTTTGAGTTACGTGCCACACAAGTTGAAAATTGCAAAAATGAAATATGAAAATTAACAAAGGGCAATAACTCAAAACATAAGCAATGCGGGGCAGCAGTTTCTGTGCACTGCACTTCTTATCAATAAGATCTATCATCCTATGAAGTTTCAAGTCTATAGCTTTTATAATTTATGAGAAATGGCCTGGACAAAAATAAAGTATGAAAATTTACAAAGTGCAATGACTCAAAAAATAAGAAATGCAGAGTACCAGTTCTTAAGCACTGCACTTCTTCTTAATGAGATCTATCATCCTTTGAAGTTTCATGTCCATAGCTTTTATACTTTAGGAGAAATAGCCTAGACAAAAATAAAGTATGAAAATAAACAAAGGGCAATAACTCCAAAAATAAGAAATGCAGAGTACCAGTTCTTAAGCACTGCGCTTCTTCTTAATGAGATCTATCATCCTATGAAGTTTCATGTCCATAGCTTTTATACTTTAGGAGAAATGGCCCGGACAAAAATAAAGTATGAAAATTAACAAAGGGCAATAACTCAAAAAAAATAAGAGGTGCAGAGCACTGGTTCTTAAATACTGCACTTCTTATCAATAAGATCTATCATCCTATGAAGTTTCAAGTCTATAGCTTTTATAATTTATGAGAAATTGCCCGGACAAAAATAAAGTATGAAAATTAACAAAGGGCAATAACTCAAAAATTAAGAAGTGCAGAGTACCGGTTCTTGTGCACTGCACTTTGGGTCATTATAAGAAGCATGCATACCAAGTTTGAAGTCAATGTGACTTATAATGACTGACTTATGCTCCGGACAAGCTTAAGGGGACGCCGACACCGACAACAACGCCGCCGACAAAAGTAACCCCAATATGTCGTCGTTTTCAAGGCGACACAAAAAACCCAGGTGCACAATTTCACATGCTGAGCAACATTCCTGTAAAGTTTCATGACTCTAGGTCTAATGTTTTTTGAGTAACATGCGGCACAAGTTGAAAATTGCAAATTTTTACTAAATCAAGGGCAATTACTCTAACAAAACAGAATAAATCCACAAGCGAAACCCTAGGTGCATAAATTCACATGCTGAGCAACATTCTTGTAAGGTTTCAAGACTCTAGGTCAAATACTTTTTGAGTTACATGCGACACAAGTTGATAATTGCAAATTTTTACTAAGTCAAGGGAAATAACTCTAAAAATACTAAATATATCCAGTGGAAAATACCTAGGTGCACAACTTCACATGCTGATCAACATTCCTGTAAAGTTTCATGACTCTAGGTCAAATACTTTTTGAGCTACGTGCGACACAAAATGAGAACGGATGGACGGATGTTCTAACAGGACAGTAATAATGTTGCTACTCTATTTTTCTCTCTATTGTTCTTTTTAGCCACACAAAAGGAAATAGCCACAAAAAAATATTACGGAATGAATTTCATTAAAGAGAAAGAACAGTTACCTATTGTCCCTCTAGCCACATTATTACTGTCCCGTGAGAGTGGACGGACATATAGACCGGCTAAAATGGAAAAAGGGGCCATTTCTTTTGTTATTTACTTTTGTTTAATAAAGGGCCAATGGCCCCCTCACTCTATTGTTACGAAATGAACTCTATTGTTCTCTTTTGTTCTGTTTACAGTTAGATGGCCCCCTATCCCTATTCGGTAATTTAACATGTCTGTCTAGTGGTACTTGTTGTTTTATCCAAGTATGAATTATTTCCATAAATAACTGATATGATTCCAATAAGACCAACCACACGCGTACATTCAATTATTTATTATTCATATATCGATTTTGAACTAGTATGTTCTTCGTCAGTGAATAAACAGACGTTTATTGGGAGAATCTTATATCTAATTTAGATTATTAGGAAAACTATTTTGAAAGTACCATTGTCAGTTGAACAAACAAACAAACGTCTATTTTCATACACATTTTTAGGTCCGCTATTTTTTTAAAGTATTCTTTCACATTAGTCATTATAATTAAACTTCATGTCGATCTACTATTAACTAGAATATTATACTCATTAATGATACTGGCACTGCATGAAATAAAAACAATATATGGCAAAAGTAAAACTTTTCTTAAATAATGAAAATGATACACAAGTGAATAATATGTTTATTTATTATTAAATTGATGTGTAACTTATAATAAAGTTTTGTAACATGTTTATGTTGTATTTGATAATGTATTAGTTTTCAAATACCGAATTTATTTCAGTTTGTTTGTGTACAATAATGTGCTTATATTTAGTTCATGATACTAAACGCTTTGAAACAAGAAAGAAAACAACAAATGAAACTTATGGTACAAAACTGTCATAAGCTGACAAACATATAGGTATTTTCCGCTGTATGACACAAGGAAACAACGATATATTCAGTCAAAATCAGTTTAAATGGGCTAGACATATATTATAGGTGGGCCATTTTGAAAACAGTTTGTCATCATTTAAATCACGGTAATGGTGTATAATTTCAGTTTTTTCGTGTTTCAGTTAAAATTTCTACATGTTATTTTGCATAATTTTAAATATCAAAACTATCTTTACTTTTTAACTCAAAATTTATTTTTTCAACAAACAAGAACATTTAGAAAATGATGATTTTTTCAGAAGTATGCACAAATTAAACGGACTATTGTTGCTTTTTGCAGAAGTTTACAGAAGCGTCCTGGTGCCAATTTAACATGTTCTATAAAACAAGAGGGCCATGATGGCCCTAGATCGCTCACCTGACTTATCAAACTCATCCAAACAATTACCTAGACAAGCATTCTGACCAAGTCTCATGACAGGTGAGTCAAAAATGTGACCACTACAGTGTTAACAAGGATTATCCATATTTGAGCAGTGCGACCTAGTTTTTTACCCAGGTGACACATATTCAAACTTGACCTAGAAATCATCAAAACAAACTTTCAGACCAATTTCCAGGATACTTGGATCAAAACAGTAGCAACTAGAGTGTTAACAAGATTTTTCTATTTTTAGCTCCTGTGACCTAGTTTTTCATCCGAGATGTCCCATGTTCGATTTATTCCCAGCAATGACCTAGACAAGTTTCCTGACCAAGTTTGATGACAATTGAGTCAAAATTGTGACCACTAGAGTGTTAACAAGGTTTTTCTATTTTTAGCTCCGGTGACCTACTTTTTCATCCGAGATGACCCATGTTCAAACTCATCCGAGCTATCACCTAGACAAGCATCTTGACCAAGTTTGATGATGATTGATGCAAAAATGTGACCGCTAGAGTGTTAACAAGGTTTTTCTATTTTTAGCTCCGGTGACCTACTTTTTCATCCGAGATGACCCATGTTCGAACTCATCCGAGCTATCACCTAGACAAACATCTTGACAAAGTTTGATGATGACTGATTGTTAACAAGGTTTTTCTATTTATAGCTCCGATGACCTACTTTTTCATCCGAGATGACCCATGTTCAAACTCATCCGAGCTATCACCTAGACAAGCATCTTGACCAAGTTTGATGATGATTGATGCAACAAGAGCTGTCCGTAAGACAGCGCGCTCGACTTTTTTATTGCTTGCCAATAAAAAAAGTTTTTGCAGTAAAAGGCAATACAAGAATCTCTGTATTTTTAAAGTGAACAATGGCCATGAGCATTAAGATATTTAGTGAAGAATTATTTTACTGAATTGTGTAACTTGTCCACCAATCAAATAGGCGAGATAAAATGTGAAATATGCATATACTACTGATTTTAATTTCAAGTACAAAAAGAGAAAAATAACTAGTTGTTTGATACCCTTGAATATTACAGCAATGTTTATATGACATAATTTATGGTAAAGTGAACAAGTGGATAGGAATGAATTTTTTTTAGATTTTTTAAGTTTTTTAGTGCTTGCCTATAATACAAAACATTGACAGTTAAGGGCCATAATTCAAATAAAATCTTTGACAGAATTACCTTCTCCTGGACATGTTTGGGAATCATGATTGTAAACAAGTATTCCAACTTTCAAATTAATATCTCAAACAGTTCAGTCAAAAAGTGGACTGGTACTAAAAAACTTAACCAAGATTCTAAGTCGATAAAAGGCCTTAATTTTTAAAACAAATCCTTGACAGAGTTACCTTCTCTTGCGTACAGATGGGGTAATGATGTGAAATAGCATTAAAAGTTTCAAAGCAATATCTCAAAGGGTTAAGGCAATAAGTGGATTTTACCCATATTCAATGTATTTTCTAAGTCAAAAAGGGGCATAATTCTGTCAAAAACCTTGACAGAGTTATGTCCTCTTGTCTGTTGATGAAGGTCGTGATGGTAAACAAGTATGGTCAGTTTCAAAGCAATACCTCCAATGGTTTTGAAATAAAGTGAGGTGGTACAAAAAACTTAACCAAGCTCAATACACTTTCTAAGTCAAAAAAGGGCCATAATTCTGTCAAAAACCTTGACAGAGTTATGTACTCTTGTCTGTAGATGGAGGTTATGATGGTGAACAAGTATGGTAAGTTTCAAAGCCATACTTGTAATACTTCTGAAATAAAGTGGGGTGGTACGAAAAACTTAACCAAGGTGTGACGCCAACGCTAACGCCGACGCCGACGCCGGGGCGAGTAGGATAGCTCCCCTTTTCATAGAAAAGTCGAGCTAAAAATGTGACCGCTAGAGTGTTAACAAGTTTTTTCTATTTTTAGCTCCGGTGACCTACTTTTTCATCCGAGATGACCCATGTTCGAACTCATCCAAGCTATCAACTAGATAAGCATCCTGACCAAGTTTGATGATGATTGATGCAAAAATGTGACCGCTAGAGTGTTAACAAGGTTTTTCTATTTATAGCTCCGGTGACCTAGTTTTTCATCCGAGATGACCCATATTCGAACTCATCCGAGCTATTATCTAAACAAGCATCCTGACAAAGTTTGATGATGATTGGATCAAAAATGTGACCACTAGAGTGTTCATAAGGTTTTTCTATTTTTAGCTCCTGTGACCTAGTTTTTCATCAGAGATGACCCATGTTCAAACTCATCCAAGCAATTGACTAGACAAGCAATCTGACTAAGTTTGATGAAGATTGGTTCAAAAATGTGACCACTAGAGTGTTCACAAGGTTTTTCTATTTTTAGCTCCGGTGACCTACTTTTTCATCCCAGATGACCCATGTTCGAACTCATCCGAGCTTTCAACTAGATAAGCATCCTGACCAAGTTTGATGATGATAGAGGCAAAAATGTGACCGCTAGAGTGTTCACAAGCAATTGTGGACGTACGACGGACGGACGGACGACGGACATTCACCAATCCTAAAAGCTCACCCTGAGCAAGCTCAGGTGAGCTAAAAAGATAACTCCTACGTAGGACTTTGCAACTCCTACGTAGGACTTTATAACTCCTACATAGGAGATAAAAAAGCCTAATTAGGAGTTTATAAGGACTTTGTAAGTCCTACGTAGGACTTTATAACTCCTAAGTAGGAGATATAAAAACCTAATTAGGAGTTTTAAAGTCCTACGTAGGACTTTATTAGTCCTACGTAGGACTTTATAACTCCTACGTAGGAGTTAAAAAAGCCTAATTAGGAGTTAATAACTCCTACGTACAGTACAGCTCGCGCGGAATGTACATTTTTTATGCTTCCTCCGCGATCGACGTATAAGAGAAATCTCTGCTTCTCCGCGAATCAACTCCCTAAATCGCGGAGATACAACTGCAACGCGTATCGCGGAGTTTTAGAGAGTGTAAAAGCGCTAACTCGGAGGTTCTCCGAGAAAATCCATAATTTAATCGGTAAATTAGTAATGTACTTACATATTTATTTTTTACTGTTTTTCCTTTTTTACTAAATTAATGTTGTACGTTATTTGTTGCATTTTTGTTATTTTTCATATTTAGTTCGTCAAAAAATTGTCGTAAATACATAATCGATACCATGGCACTTGTACTTTATCTTAACAAGTTATTATTCAAAACATGTTATCAAGTATTTTAAGATGTCCCATTACATTGTATTATATTATTATTTCTATTTTCAGGTGTGTATGCAAAGGATAGGTGAAAAGGATAGCGATTTTGTGTTCTATTTAACATAAACCATACTATACTTTACATATTTGTGATAAATATATTTCTCTTTTTGTCTAGTTCAAATGCGCAATAAAAATCTGTACTTAATTCGTATTCAATACGACAATTATCAAGCGAGGTGTTACATTTTCAAAGAATATTTAAAAACAAAGAAAGGTGTTAATTACATGTAATTTGAGTACTGGTTGTCATCGTTGCCTTTTTTCTCGCCGATTTTACATCTACAGATATGTTAATTAAAGCAAGGTGTTGAAATTTCAAAGGTAAGATTTCATAGTTAGAACCAAGAAAGCTTTGAGTAAGAGTAATTTGAGAACTGCGTGTCACAGACAGCTCACTTATACAGGGTTGTCATTAAGAGGCGGCAGGAGGCCAAAATGCCTGTCTCAAATGCATTATGGGCCGCCTCAAAATTAAGAAAACACTCTTTGTTATGCATGATAAAGACAGAAATGACCGCCTCAATTTCAAAACAAACCTTCTGCAAAAAATGTTAATGACAACGCTGCTTATATACGACAACATTCATATCTTCCTTCATTCTGCTTTAATCTCTGACAGTGTATTTCTATAATTGTGCATTTCTAAAGTAAATATTCGTGTTTGTTATTATTTGTTCCAAAGGACTTGGACATACTAGTGTTGAAAAAGTGTTTGTCATTTTGTTTCAAATCGATAAACTTGGATTTAAAAGTGTTTTAATAATAAGTGCTTTGTGCCGATAAGTATGGCTGTGCGCCAGGTGACAAAGAGACACTCTCACTATCTAGTAAGGTATGATTGTGACAAGAAATTGCAAGTGAGAACAGCAGGGTTTTTTGACACTGGCGAAAAGGTAAGCTAAAGAGAACATTATTTAATGTATTGTTTTATGTATTTCTTAAAATTGATATTGTGATCATATATCATTGGCAAATTAAGCTTAACAAATATTTCGAACTACGTCCATGAAGCATTAATCATGATCATTAATCTGATGTCATTAGGTTTAACAGTTTAGGATATTTTGAAGGTTTGCCATAAAATTTTTCAACGAGAAACTATTATATAACATGATGGCATTTATTTTGGTAATGATCGATATTGTAATTCCTCGGTAACTTAGATTTCAGATCTAATGTAATATAATCGCTGCATATGAATAACAAATGTCTGTAAAATATGTCAAAATCTAAAATGTCTCTACCTATAGGAAAATTCAACTCTATTACAAGTAAATAGAGTTGGTAAGCAAACAGCATGGATCCTGATCAGACTGCGCGGATGCGCAGGCTGGTCTGTGTCCATGCTGGTCGCAAACCCATTATATTGGTTTTGTCGTGATGCGGCTCAAATTAAATAATTGAAACGATGCAAGCAAAACATATCAGAAATAAAAATAAACCGTAAAACCCAAACAAGCTTGAAAAGACCCATTCATATTGAAAGCTGCCACTTCACACCGTTAATTTTTTTTCAAATTATAATATATATAGGATATTCAAGATTCTTCACTTTTCATTGAGTGGTATAAAAATAAAGATGTCACTATTAGCAGTGAGTGTTTCACTGCATTTTCAATTCATACAGTGAAAATTTCACCAATATTTCTCGAAATTTCCAATTTTATAATATATATATATATATATATATAATATAAACAGTCCGATATTTTACAATATGTGTATCTTTTTTTAACAGATTACGGTTGGAAAGACGTACACGGTTCAGTGGGGTATGTCCAAAAAAGATGCAGCCACAGCAGAAGTCCTGAGTGCGGGTACCAGTGACGAGTGTAATGTAGCCATGAAAACAACGCTGGAAGAAGATGGGAAACAGAAAAAAAGAAAGGTGTGTACATGACCCTTACACAACTTCCTTTTTCCCATGTATTTCAATTTCGATATCCCATAAAATTGTTCTAGTGGAAACCTTTAATAAATAAATGATATTGATTGAGATCTAATTGAGATCTAATTTCATAAAGAATTAATTGTTCAATAATATTAACTTACTTGTGCCTCTAGTGAACAAACAGTTGAGTTCACACTAAAGGTTACACAAAGTGCACTAGGAGGGCACTTCATAAGTGCACTTTGTAGTGCACCAGACCTATTATATGTATTAAGCAGTTACCTTTTATTTCAATGAATAGCAATTTGACTTTTACAAATACCAAATTTACGGGATCGTAAAAGTGAGTGAGTTGTGATAAATATTTATATGCATGATTGTTAAACCTGCATGCCTCCAGATGAGTCATTTATTAAAGTTTCATTAACATCAAACTTGAGAACTACGTACTACGATTTTAGTAAAGGTAGAATGATGCTTCTTTTTTGTTATTTCACAATATTATATATAAAATACTTTTCATGAAAATTAGCAAAATCTGGAAGCGTGCTGCTTTAAATAGCAAGTAGCTACACTTTTCGAGAAAACTTGGAGGCTGATCGTAGCGCAACATGCATTTAAAAGTTGACATTATATATAAGCAGTATTTTAAAAGTATATTTCATTTCAGGCCACTTCTGCATGGGGATTACCAAAAAAGAAAATGTGTAAACCACTCCGTCTTACTATGCCGTCAGAGTGTCTCCCCAGAGTACCCTCGACAGAAGAGAACACTTCGAATGTGTCTCTGCCTGAAGAAGTTGTTACGCCAACCACGCCCGTTGGGATGTCACCGGAGCCTCTGGAAGAAGTTACACCAACAACGCCCGTTGTGAATTCATCGGAGCCTACACCTTCGACACCACGTCTTCGCCATGAAGTTTCAACGCCTACAACGTCTGTTTCATCAGAGCCGTCTTCACCATTGACGCCACGCGCTTTTCGTCAGAGTGGGATTAGTAGCCTCCAACAACTTCTTTCTACCGTGAACGTACTTGTTAATCAGAACTCCCAACTTATCAAGGACAACAGGATGTTGATTCAAAGTGTCGAGAGACAGTCCTTGCTATTAAGCAAATTAAGTGCGGATTTTCACCAACTGTCTAGCAAAGTGGACACTATGTCAGTGAGGGTTAACGAAAGTCCAAAAGATGATTGTGCTCCATGCCATGTTTCAGCCCAAGAAGTTGAGGAAGTTATTACGTCGGATTATTCTTTAAGTGATAGTGAGGTACACAATATCAAAAGTGATAGCAACAATGCTGGACACTTTGCGTCCAATTTAGTTAAAAGGTTATTCCCAGAACTCTTTGGTATTGGAAATTACAAACACCAGTTCAATTGGTATGGGGGAGGGAAATTAGGAAAAAAAGAACTGTGCAGAGAAAGAAAGGCATTGGTTCGCCAATATGTGGTCAGGTACTACCCTGAACATAAACAGGAGGCATCATTCAAAGACTGTATTGTACCGAAAGTCAATGAACTGTTACGAAGGAAAGAAAAAGGCAAAGAAAATGTGATGGGTCAACTTGATGAGAATGCCTCATTCTCATCATTCTTGACCTATTTGAACTGTTAATGGAAACGTAAAAAAAAGACAGTCAAAAACACGTTCAAAATGTTGGATTACTACATGTACATATACTGTATATAATGTATTAAAACACTGTATATAATTCAATCACTTTTTTGATAATAAACCTGACATTGTATATATTTCAATTACAAAATGTTTTCATTGTATGTTTATAATAAATGTTACACTGTTTACTGTATGTCTTGTTTGAAAATGTCTTATGTTAATATTTATGTTTTAAGCAATTAAGTATAAAAACACTAATGATCTGATGTATTAAGTTTCTGTAATAATGTTAATAAATGGTAGTGGAAAAAAAATGTTGTACGTTTTTAAGTGATCGAACACTGTAAATAATTCACTTTTTTGAAAATAAATCTGACACTGTATATATTTCATTTCATTGTGTGTTTATAATAAATGTTACACTGTATACTGTATGTATTGTTTGAAAATGTTTATGTTAATATTCATGTCTAAGCAAAAAAGTATAAAAACACTGATGTATTGATAGTTTCTGTAATAATGTTAATAAATGGTAATAAAGTAGTGAAAAAAAATGTTGTACGTTTTTAAGTGAGCCTCGTATCCATTATCTGAACTCTATATCTACATACATGTACATGTATACAAAGTCTGAAATGCGAGACTGTTCAACATCGGCTTAAAAAAACACGAGTATAGTAACAATTTTTCAGGGTAGAAAAGGAATCAGTGAAGTAAAAAACGGGAACAAAACTAAAACTTTACCGGTCAAATGAAGGTAAAAACATCCGTACAAGAAACAAGAGGGCCATGATGGCCCTAGATCGCTCACCTGAATTATCAAACTCATCCAAACAATTACCTAGACAAGCATTCTGACCAAGTCTCATGACAGGTGAGTCAAAAATGTGACCACTACAGTGTTAACAAGGATTATCCATATTTGAGCAGTGCGACCTAGTTTTTTACCCAGGTGACACATATTCAAACTTGACCTAGAAATCATCAAAACAAACTTTCAGACCAATTTCCAGGATACTTGGATCAAAACAGTAGCAACTAGAGTGTTAACAAGATTTTTCTATTTTTAGCTCCGGTGACCTAGTTTCACATGCGATTTCGAACTCATCCAAGCAATTACCTAGACAAGCATTCTGACCAAGTTTGATGATAATGGAGTCGAAAATGTGACCACTAGAATGTTAACAAGGTTTTTCCATATTTGGGCGGTGTGACCTAGTTTTTCATCCAAGATGACCCATGTTCGATCTTGACTTAGAAATCATCAAAACAAACTTTCAGACCAATTAACAGAATATTTGGATCACAACAGTAGCCACTAGAGTGTTAACAAGGTTTTTCTATTTTTAGCTCCTGTGACCTAGTTTTTCATCCGAGATGACCCATGTTCGAACTCATCCGAGTTATTACCTAGACAAGCATCTTGATCAAGTTTGATGATGATTGATGCAAAAATGTGACCGCTAAAGTGTTAACAAGGTTTTTCTATTTTTAGCTCCGGTGACCTACTTTTTCATCCGAGATGACCCATGTTCGAACTCATCCAAGCTATCAACTAGATAAGCATCCTGACCAAGTTTGATGATGATTGATGCAAAAATGTGACCGCTAGAGTGTTAACAAGGTTTTTCTATTTATAGCTCCGGTGACCTAGTTTTTCATCCGAGATGACCCATATTCGAACTCATCCGAGCTATTATCTAAACAAGCATCCTGACAAAGTTTGATGATGATTGGGTCAAAAATGTGACCACTAGAGTGTTCACAAGGTTTTTCTATTTTTAGCTCCTGTGACCTAGTTTTTCATCAGAGATGACCCATGTTCGAACTCATCCAAGCAATTGACTAGACAAGCATTCTGACCAAGTTTGATGATGATTGGTTCAAAAATGTGACCACTAGAGTGTTCACAAGGTTTTTCTATTTATAGCTCCTGTGACCTACTTTTTCATCCGAGATGACCCATGTTCGAACTCATCCGAGCTATCACCTAGACAAACATCCTGACCAAGTTTGATGAAGATTGGGTCAAAAATGTGACCTCTAGAGTGTTCACAAGGTTTTTCTATTTTTAGCTCTTGTGACCTAGTTTTTCATCTGAGATGACCCATGTTCGAACTCATCCGAGCTTTCAACTAGATAAGCATCCTGACCAAGTTTGATGATGATTGAGGCAAAAATGCGACCGCTAGAGTGTTCACAAGCAATTGTGGACGGCCGGACGGACGACGGACATTCATCGATCCTAAAAGCTCACCCTGAGCAAGCTAAAAAACATGCTCATAAAATTAACGGTCATGCATAACTATAACACTTTAAAAGTAGAACAAAAAAGGCATGGGGTAAAAAAGCAAAACAACTCAACTAAATCAAGTATACCAACATGAAATCACCCGTACCTAAAAATAAAGAAGAAAATCAAATTAAAATCACATTAAAATTCATGAATTAAATACGGATAAAAGTACGGATATTTGACGGGAAAAGACATGGCTCAAAAGGAGGTCAGTTAAATCGAAAGTAGAATGTAAACATAATTTATTTTAAAAAAAGAGAAGCATACTCATTTATTTTGATACTTTATCGAGTCAATAATTATTTTGTTCCAATGCACAAAAATATCTTGGAGAATCTCGGAGGACAATTACTGTGCCACTTTCAACTGCTATCGGCAAAATTCAGTCTCCGAGACGCCTCCGAGATTTAAGGAGGTTTGCGGAGTTTCTCCGCGATTTTCCTCTCAAGTTCCTCCGCGGAAACGCGAAAAAAGCACATTCCGCGCGATCTGTACTGTACGACTTTATAAGTCCTACGTAGGACTTTATAACTCCTAGGTAGGAGATAAAAAAACCTAATTAGGAGTTTTAAAGTCCTACGTAGGAGTTTAAAAGTCCTACGTAGGAGTTTATAACTCCTACGTAAGATTTTATGTGTTCCTCTACGTAGGAGTTAAAAAGTCCTACGTAGGAGTTATAAACTCATAATTAGGCTTTTCTATCTCCTACGTAGGAGTTTTCAATTTTTATAGAACATGTTTAATTGGCACCAGGACGCTCCGTAGAAGTTTTTAAAATGTTGTTCTGTTTTACATAAAAATCTAGAGATTTAAAATATTTTGCACACAAACTTTGTTGTTTAGCTGTTTGAATAAAATATGTTAATTATGACCAATTTATACACTGGTCACATGAAAATATGCCATTACCGTGAAATAAGTTAATGATGTTGAGTATACTTGTCTTATTATATCGAAAAATTGTGTCTTGATTGTTGAACAATTTTGCAAAAATTGTCATTTCAATTATTACTGAAAATACCTAAAATGAGATTCTTTGCTTAGTAGATTTATCAACCTTTCCTGAACACATTCGTGATTTAATTTTGGAAGCAGTTAGTCCAAAAAATGTGTTTTTAAACGTTTTAAAACGGTACCTGTACCATTTTTATCTGCTATTCGCGTAACCTGTCAATTATCGATAATGCTCCGCCCCCTGTTGAGGCATCAATGAGGGAAATCGGTAGTTCCATATATCCGTGAATTACCCGTCCATACTGGTCCATACTACTCGTGATTCATGTATCGTACAAATACCGTACATCTTTTATGAATATCGTCTACCTTTTATTAAGCATTTTTATAATATAAGAAATTGTCGGCCAATGTACGTAACATAATGTATGAAACATAAATGATTAAGCATAGCGGCAAATCGCACGACCACGGGTTGATTTAAAATATAGTTGCTAAAATATCCATAATTTGTGAAAATAATTTGTCTGTCCCGTTAATCTGATAGATATTACATTGAGTTTATGGACTTTTGTACGGATTCGTCGGCTTGCTTTACATTCAACCTCGTTTTCTAACAATGTCAAGTAAAACAACAACAAAAACAGACAACATTTTTAATGTGAACGCCTATATATGACTTGTGGTAAGGTGTCCCTGACAAATTTCTAAACCATTTTAGATTGTTTAAGGATGATCATTTCTCTATGAATCAATAAAAAAAGATATTAATATATACTATCAGTGAATGCTCTGAATAAATTGTTCGCCAGTAAATCGAACACAGTACTAATAAACCTGGGACAAAGTATGGAATTTATTGTATATCCCAGTAGAAACTGGATATCTATGCCGTGCATAGATGATTTTCATGATAAAAGAAGTCATAAAGGTCAGATCATAATGATCGACTGATACCTTTTATTTCTATTATAATATGTCAAGCATTTATTTCAATTTGGAGGAAGAAATATATAATATCTCGTTTTTATTTTTACATTTACCATGGACTTTAAAAGACCATCAGAAGCTCAGTTTTTTGTTATTTTAATTTATATTTTAACGGAATTTCATACACGAATACACAGACAGAGTGACACTGGTATAATATAATAATAATGCTGATGATAATAATAATCTTCAAAAGTGAAACAATTAAATACTCCGCTAGCGGTGCGCAAATACGTTCCATTTCCCCCCACCGAGTGCCTCAAATTTTACCGAAAGTCACGTGACATGTGCGACCGACAGTAAATCACGTTAAGATTTGAAGAAATTTCTGTTATAAACTGATATTAATCAGCAACTTTTTAATTGGTCAGATGTCACTGGGTCATAAAATGTTGTTAGAGTATGATAGCGCAACTTGTGACCCTCTCTGGTGCGATATTTGTGTATTATGCAATTATTTAGCGTGAAACGTAGGGGTCCGAGAGAGAACAGCCGATTTATGACACTTCGTTTGATGCGGGTCGGACTAACTTTGAATCGGCATAACTTTTTTAATAATCAAGCAATTAACATGCGGTTTAAAGCACATGAAAGGGAATTTATTTACGGAGGGAACCGTGTCAGGGATTTTTGTTTGCTCAATCAGCGGCTTAATTATCTTTAATTACGTAATATGTATGGTGAAAAAAGTCGCATAAAATGTTTGACGTTACGTAATATTTTTTTGAGAAAAGATAGAAAAAATTTGAGACACGGTTCCCCAGATATTATAAGTATGCTTATTTTCCAAAAGTTTGATGACAAAAAAATAAAAAATGACATTGATATGACGATTTAAAATTTTAGGATTTTAATTAAAAATAAATCATTTACAAAGGCATTTTTTTCAAATATGTTATTTTTTATGTTGATCAACGACATTTAATGCACAAAGATTAAATAAATAACAATTATTACTAAAATAAGTTGGTTTAAATGACATTTATGTGAGTACCACGGAAAGTGTCTGTTGTCACCTTAACATCTTAATGATTCATGTATTATTATGTAAGTAAGTGTGATCTGTGATAATTTTACAGTAAATGGACCTCATTGGAAATAATTAAGCTTTTGGCTTAATGGGCAATCCTAGGGTAACATAAAACATACTAATTAATGAATTTTATAATAATTTTTGTGTGTTTTAATAGAGTCACCGTACCAGTGCTCAACCAGTTTTTCACAAAATCACATAAAAACTCTTACAGAACAAAAAGTTTGCTGGGAAACTTATTTTTGTTACAAAGCTGGCCCTTTCAAACTCACAATAAGCTAAAGCGTTTTAATTACACAGATCAGGATACAATTTACCATGGAGTTGTATATACTAGGGTATAAAACCTCTATATTTTTCAGGCAACCAAACCAGTGCTCGACCAGGTGGTTTTAACTCTATCAGAACTTTTATTTTTTAAAAACAGATATGACTTTTTATGTTCAACAATTCTATTTCAAAAATATTTTGAAACATTTATGTTATAGTGTCTATAGATGTAAATTATGAGAGCAAATATGATACGAAGGAAATGCTATACATTGACAAATAAAGTGTTTACAAGAGTTTTGGAATTTACATATACTGGGGTGTTTGAGATTACATGTTCTCATATTTATTTACTAAAATCACTCTGCAAACATAGTTAAGTGTGATAATTGGTGTAATATACAAATGGTCTATGCTTTTAGTGGTGTGTTCCCGATTTGTTTCCTGACAGCTGCCATATTTGTTTACAAGTTCATAGCCCCTGCCTATAATGGAAAGCAGGGTTTTGATAATTTTTGGGCACCTTTCCTATGGAAATCAATTGGAATCATAAGAGTAAAGGCAATTTCACAAAGTTACAATTGTCCACATTTGCCCTAAATTATCATTATTTCAGTGTTTTAAATAGTTTTTACTGCTACTTTTATTATAGAATTGTATTTTTGTACTGTTTAATATTGTCTGCAAAAAGGCCAATCTTCTACCAAACTTTGAGTACTTGTACATGGTGTAGAGGTTACAGGTCAGGTACAAATAGCACACACAAACTCCCAGAGTTTTTCCACTTTAATGCATAAATCGTACACAAATAGAAGTATTGGTCGAGCACTGGGCTGGTCGAGCACAGGTACTGTGACTCTATATATGTTAAGTTGATATACATGTATGTGATACTATTGTATGTGTTTATGTATATTCCCTGAATAAATCGATACGATCGTTGGCATATGTTTTATCGTGGACTAACCAGTTCTCAAACCTCTAAGCATTCAAGAGGTCTTTTAATGTAAATAAAAATATATCTTTATAAAAATTCTTTACATATGTACTGGTTGGGGACCACCAAAACCGGACAACCACCAAACCCGGACGGCCCCGAAAATGCTTGATTTAGAATTTTCTTTGTTCAGTGGTTGTCAGTCACTTTTTTATCAACAATAAATGCATGTTTCTTCTATAATTAGGTAAATAAATTTATTTCAACCTCCGTAAATGGTAATATTTTAATGTCTATTTCAAGAATGTTGACATTGAAATTTGGGGGTCAAGAAAGCAATGCCTGACCTCATATAACAGCAATAATTATTTGCAAAGTAAACAATAGAATATCCAAAACTTCAGCATTTTCTGCTGAAATATTGTGTGTCATGTTAAAAATAAAAAAAAGAACACCAAAGCTTTTATCTGAATTAAATCAACATTATTACATATCTGTCCGGACACATGGTACTGTAGTATGTACAATTTAGGTAATTTTGATACCCTCCTTGACGGGCCTCGGATATAAGTGTCAACATAATCAGAACTAAACAAACTAGTTTGTTAGTTAGGAGAAGAACCTAGCTGTACTGTGTCAAATTTTCGTACCTTTAGCTTTAAAATTATGAAATTTGTATAGAAAAATGTTAAAAAAGTGTCCGGTTGATGGTCCCTGACCAGTACACTTTAATCTTTATGTAACATTTCTGTAAAATTTGACTGAAATTCAACTATTAAAAAAGCTCTATTTCCATCTTGGAAAAGCACATACCTCTGTTTTAAAACTAATATGGCCTCTTAAAATAAAGAACCTAATCTCAAACCCCTTCATGTATCTCTAAAATTCTACTGTTTAGTTAAGCCAACGAAGTGATTGTCATGACAATGAAGTACCCTACACGATGCAGTTACCTGCCTTAAGATATTTTTGTCTATTATATTCATTTTCACAAATAAGTAATGGTGTATTTATGGGACTTACAAAGGTAATAGCAATTTGTATGAAATCATGTTAAGTAATAAAATATGTCATGTAAATATTTGTTCCTATGCACTGTTTTCATTTGACAACAGCAGACATGTCTGTCAGAAACTAAACTTTTATGCACACAAGTTCAGGACATCATAGTCACTTCTAGTAAAAAAATAACAGCACATGAATGAAAGGTTTGAGAATAGGTTGGGTGTGAGATTAGGTACTTGTATCCCGAAACAACCAATTTTCAATCACAACCTAAATTCAAACACATTCTTAATTTGGTGGCACTGATGTCATGCCTGACTAAATTGCATAAAGTCGCATTTTGTATTAACTTCAAAACTTGCAGAAATGCCACACTTGATTAATTGTCAGATGTTTTCAGAAAAACAATAAGAAACTGTTTGTTTTAAGTGACACAATATTAATTGCCCATCTTTCACTATATCAAAATAGTCACTTGTTTAAAATAGTGTTAAATTTTTTTATAAGCAAGTTAAATTTCTTATAAAGTATTGGCTAAAGAGTTTTACCATTTACCTCAGTCCTAGGTGTTTTTAAAACATTTATTAATATGATGTACCACTGAATATTCATCAGACTTTACACGGGGGTCCTTATTAATAAAATCTTATATTGTTATCAAATTTTTTTCATGTGATGATTGTAGAATAATTGTTTTGTAAGCGATACCAGCTGGTAGATCTAGACAAGTTTCCATATTTGCTAATATTATAAAGTGGGGAAGGCAAAATAGCTGTAAAGATTGGATGCATTAATCATTTTGCACCCCAAATAGCGTACTAAGATGTGACACCTTTAACTGCCTTTTATGCACATTAACAGTAGTCATACCAATGCATTGTGCTGTACATATGTTATAACATTTAGTGTAATTTTTTTTAAATCTTAAAAAAACTGTTGAAAACCGTTGAATAGACTATATATGAAGTTTTCTACAATTTTTAGTGGCCCTGATTTATCTTTAACAAATTTTCCATGGTGATTACCCTACTGTTTGAATTTAGGTTAAAATATTCCTGGGAGTAACCCGAGTGGGTCCTATTGTTTTTATTGAATTTCTAAGAAAGATCAAGACTTGTTGAAAATGTACCAATCTGAAAATGAATAAGTGTTAATAGATGCATTAATAGCTAAAATAAATTTAATGTATAATTTCCCCTTCCATTTATTATTGGCTAAAAACAGCTTAACTGATTGAATATTGCATACATGTGACAAATGAAATGGGCCAAATCTGGATTTTCAGCTGGATTTTGAGGCTCAAAACTGGATTTTTTTATCGACTCGAATTTCAGTGCGTGTTTGGCGCATTTGGTTCAAAGAATCTATATTACCCTCAAAATCATTAAATGATAATACTTTTTATGATTTTTTTGTTTATCAATATTAATTTATTTCACCAAAAAAATAAATAAATAAATAGATAAATAAATAAGTGTAGTCATACTGGTTATTTCTAAAACAGTCACACTTTCACATTTCATTATTTTCAGTTTGAAGAATTATAATGTCTTTTCAGTCATTCAATAATTAAACACAAGCTATTTTGAAAACGTGCAACAACTATTCATAAACATAAGACTATGACAGTTAAATAACGTAACATAAGTAAAAGACTCAAAATAAATGCAAGAATCGTTCTGTTAATTAAATCCACATTTTTTGCCTCGATGATTGCGTAATTCCTAAACAAAACAAAAAATTACCCACTCACTAAAATAGGTTAATTAGACATCTCAAACAGGTTTTGAATGATCCACTTTAAATGATTCTGCTCCCCTTTTATCTTTATCAGTGCGGCACTAATCAAAGAAAATCAAAGGTTGAGCCGAATTCATACATGTAAATTTACAGGGTAGTTTTGATGACGTAGCGTGTAATACCTACTGCCAAATTACAAAAGAGGTCAATTGACTGACACACGACACGTGATAAGTTAAACATGTGAGAATAACTTTGGGTATTGGAACTGTTTATTACGTCACCTTGCTGTCAATTAGCGACTCAACATTTAATCCGCTATAATTTAGGATATGGACAGATAACAATCAATGCCCGGAGGCACGGTTTACATTTTAGATACAGGTGCTGTGTTTGATTTTTTTTATGTTGATTTTCTTTTAAATATCGGGAATTCAAGCTGTAATATCGGGAATCGGGATAAGTGTTGAAATATCGGGATTTTTTAAAATCCCGCCGGGATGTCACATGTATGATATTGGTTGTCCCGGGATACGATAAATCATTGTAAAAAAAACTGAAAGGGCCGAGAATTTGCGATCGACTTGTTTTTAATGAAATCACTTCCAGGAATAAGTGCATAGATTATAAGATAACTCATGAACAGAAGAATTTTCTTTCATAATATTCGTTATCAATTTGTGTTGTTTTATATCATTTATTGCGATTTTACGCCGAGCAGTCCAACTATCACTGACTATAATGAAGTTTTTCAACCACGAAAGTCGCGAAATTTAGCGCCCAAATTTAAACAACAAACACTGAAAACATCAACGCAACTTTTATTTATATAAATAAACATCCTTAAAACTTAAGTTTTTTTTATAAAAAGAAACTTAACATTCACTGATCACCTACCGAACACTACCAAAGTAGGTTTATGTCCACATTTTCAATAACCTGCGCAGACGACAACACAATCGTTTCAGGGATAGAGATCGATGACGTAATTTTAGCGCCTGTCTGTCAATGTATTTACCCTCAAGTATCGAAAGTAGAAAAAAGAAGGTTATATTGAATATCTATTTAATCCAGTTTATTATTTAAGTCTCGATTTGATCGCTTCGACGTTCACCCAGAAGAATGATCATTTAAAAGTGGATTTCACAAATTTCATACATAAACTGAAATATTTCAGTGGTGCAAAAAAAATTAAAAAAAAAATCCATAGCTCTTTTTTCTACATTCTATAGAATTTGACAATAATTGCGAATGTCAATAAACATATTTGACATAGCTTAGTAACAAAAATCGGAGTAAACTTTTATAAACATTTCTTATTTAACAAAACCATATTCTTTTAATCTATATATCAAAATCATTCTAAACAACACATGGAATGTAACTCTTAACAGCCAAGGGTTCAATTGATATCGAATTAATAATCCATATCTAGAAACTAACCGTGAATAGATCTAGTTATCACTTTTTATACAATGTTATTAGTTAAGAAACATGCTATATGAAGAGAATATTAAGTAACAATTTCAATGTAAAATAAGATAAAGTTATACTATACCGCTATTTACAAATTTCAAACACATTTTCCTTTCAGACAAAACGAATGATAACATCAGCGTTACCTCCTTTAAAATTAAAATGTACATACGACTTAACAATTAATGAAAATATAGCCTATTGACAGATGTGAAAAAAAGATTTATTCACAGTTTGGTTCATGCAGAGCAGAAATAATCGCGGAATGATAATAATGATGTACTTGACGCCAACGTTTCCGGAGAACATTGAAATGTAATTGTGTCTAAGCAAATAGACCGAAAATTAAAACATCGTTTAAAAAATCAACAAGATTTAAATGTGAATTATTCAACGCGATTTTAACACATTTAAATGCTTTTTACCAAGTATATAATTCAATATTAAATCGGTTTATTAAGCTTACAACGCTTGAGACTCCATAGAACTTTTTGATTTTTCTTCATTCACGCAAGCATTTTATTAAAACAGATGCTGCGCTATATTTAGCTGCAAAGGCCTGCGCCAACCATCGATTTTGTGCAACATCAATACACGAATGGTGCATAACTCTTGCAAGTTTTCCCGCGCTCTATAGGTATGCAAGGAAAGTTTGAAAAGTTTGTTTTTATACGTAAAAAGTTGTTCTTAGAGTAATAAATCAAAATTAATGGGGTTTAGATGGAAGAATACGCCTGGGCGGGCTCGAAGAGTTGAAATGCACATCGAAAATTAGTTTGTTGTCAAAATGCGGCACCGTTTTCACAGCTGGGACGGGTTAGTTGGATGCAACTGCACCCTATCAAACGTTCAAAAATTGATTAATATTTATAGTTTTCTGCTGTTTTCAAGTTGTTTTGCATCTGAACTGTTAAATATAGCCAATTCATGCACACCAAGAGACTGCAACAAGGCAGCTGTAAGCCTTGTTATGTTAAAACGTTGCTAAGATTGAACAAGAATGGGCCTGACGTCCCAGGCTTTGTTCATTTTTTGCTGCGATTTCTATCACGTGTTTCGTCCGATTCTATCGCCAATTAATAGGAATAAAAGAAGAAATCTATTGACTTTTTAAAAAGGGTGTTGCATTCGGTATTGTTTTGGACGGAAGCTGGGCGAAATGGGAGAACTTCAAGACTGTTTGCAGGTGAGCACAAGGCTACAAAAAGAACCACCATGGAGATTTTCAAGTTAAACACGCAAATATGCGCCGCACGAAGATTTCATGCAGATGATTTATTAACGAGTCGAAGCGGTGGAAAACAATGCTAACATTTACATTGTTATCACCCCTGACATGCACGTTGCGGAGAGCATCAAGATTGTTTTGAGAAGGCTTGTGCACAGTCCCGTCTTGGCGCAACTGAGATAAGAGTTTTTTGGTGGGGTAATTACCGCGATGTGGCCGTCAGACATTCGCAGCCATGGTCGGGGATGACCCTTGCTAACACATCTGCTTTTGGTAAATGATTGAATACCCATTGGTACTATGAGGACAGCCCGCATTGCCAGTGACTGGCATGATGCTCTAGACTTGTTTATGGCCAAAAACTTAAGGACGAAGTGCGCTTCTAGAATTACAAAGTCGCCGTTGCGCAAATAAAAAATACGGTGACAAATTGATGCAAGTGCCCCATATCTTAAATTCCTTGATTAGTTAATTGAAGGATACTGTATTTCAACAATATTGTTTGATTTATAAGTGAATAACAACATTATGCACAGTTCAAAATAATCAAACGAGCAGACCATATGAAGTATTAAACAAAAGACGCAAAAAGACACCTTACAAAAATGCTTGCATGTTCTTTCTTTTTTATGTTTAACAGTGAAGTTAAGCAAGCAGTCTTAATTATTTGACACGTGCTTAAGTCATACAAGCTTTGTTTTGGTACCAGACAATATTTTTTGTAATTACACAAGTGATATTTTGTCTTTAGTTAAACACAAGGAGGAACGCAATCGTAATATACTACCTCAGTTCTCTGTAAACCAATATCACAGATGTATGTTTTTAACATTTACAGACTTTTAACCGAGGTATTAACATTTTCTAAATCAAAATTTACCGCCACAGTAACAGGAAGTGCATTGCTTGCATTAGGCGGCAAATTTAAATCACAGTATCGATTTTGCACTATATGCAATGCCGCTGCAACCTGTTGCAAAACACACTGGCATAGCAGTTGCATACCGTAGGGTTTTTGCCGTTTGACAAGAAAAGAGTATTTGTCTTCCACACGACGACCACACATTTTAATCTAATCAGTCATCTTGGCATACAAGAGTATGATTTTGTCATTTACGTTGAAAATAAACAACCGAAAAGTCATTACTATTCAATAGACTTTGAATAAAAAATGAATAAATATTGAATGGAAATTGTACTCAAAGACGGCTGTGGGGGTTTCAATGCACACGTACTTGTGTCTTACACCGTTCGAATGACATCACAATAAAGAAAAAATATAAATTACTTTTTACCATCGAGCCTGAGTTGGCACGGGCCCATTTTAGAGAATTTGAAATTAATGATAATTTGATGTGATATTCAGATAATGTAACTACAGATCTTGAAAACAGCCATTTTTGAAATGGCTTTTATAGAGACCCAACATTCCAAACGTCCTATGTGTAAGGCTATAATTATATAAAATGAACTAATCTATAAAACACGTGGAGGTGCAATGCATGTACAATCTGAAAATAAACAGAAAGTTCATTTTGCATTGAAATTATTATTAAAAAAGCAACATTAAAACAGTTTGTTGGATAAAGACTAGGGACAAAACAAATGCTCATTAAAGGCTACAAAAAAGCAGCAGCAGAGTTACACTTTCTGAAAGTTTTAATGCATGCCTTGATAAGAGTGTTTTGGTTGAAAATTCATACAAAATAGCAAACAACAAAAGATGAGTAACTTATAAGCCCATGTTATCTACGATTTAATATATTAAAAAAGTAGGTTAGTATGGTGTTCCGTTCCCTATACCAGTTCATTAAAAATGAAAAGATGATTTTGAGTACTTACAATTATTTAACAGAAAATGTTTACCATTTTCAACGTCATTGTATGGTTTAGAAGTGCATCTGACGTATTTCATAATGATTATATGTTATATTACAGAATTGCTATATTAAAACAAAATTCTCTGTGAATACTGTCGCTAGTTGTTTTACTTCCTTTAAAATTATGTCCACTTATATAATTTGTAGCATCTACTACAATGACTATTTGCAAGCGACTTTGCTGTTTCTTTAACATTGGTTAACGATTGCTACATGTATATATCTCTTTCGCAGAATATAAACTGGACCTTTTAACTATTGTTTAACATACATATATTGTACTAGCACTCAACAGAGGTCTTCATTATGATAAAACTGTACAAATTAGCATTTTTACACAAAAATGTTGTTCTCAAGACTTGCTTTAGATCAAACTTTTCTACAAAGCGATACATTTTAAACTATATCGTACTCTTTCATATCTTTCTTTATCTGTAGTAACTTATTACATGAAAGCAAACTGAAGCCATCTTTGAATATACATGTTTATATATATAATTTGTTTAAGTATCCTTGCCTTGCATATTATAAATTACTAAGCATGAACAGCGATGGTGCTGCATAAACAAGTTGTGCTTTCACGTAAATTAGAAACGAGGGGAAAGGCGACATTTGGTTATGCGGTTTTAAAATTGTTTCATTTTAACTGGAGTGAACCTGCGGCGATACGACTAGACTAATGCAGAAACCACTGCGTATTGTGTTATCATCTGAAATTCACATCTCCAGCAAAATACGATTTGATTCGAAATGAAACTCGATACTTACGTTGAAGAAATATAATCTAGTTTAAAAGGGCAAAATATTCTAGCTTTTAGGAATGATAGAGCGACGTGCGAAGCTTTATTTACAATGGTTTCCATAAAAACAGTTAATTTTACATGTACAAATATTCAAAAACGCACAATGAAATCAGGCAAAAGACTTTATTATAATGTAAACTTTGCATGCCATATAAACTTTGTTTATGTTTTATTTATATCTTTATTGAAACACAAACATGAAATTTATTAAAATCTATCAATTGTTCAGTCATATTTCAAGACAAGCTTCATTAATTAAAATGGATAAAGAAACTACCTATATCATCTATAAAGGAAAAGGAACTGTTCTACGCGCTGAAGCTTGCGAGGTAGCAAGTATTGGAAAAGGTTTGTCAGGCCGGGTGACGATAATGAGTAAGAAACCGCAAGAGGCAAGAGCCCCAGTAATACCATTGTCATTTTCTAACTGAACAAAGCTGTGAGAAATTGATCGGGATAGGGTTGAAGGTCAGAGTAAAGTAAACACTGTGGTTGAAACCGTCATGGGCAAAGAAGAAGGAACGTGGCCCGTTCAGTTGATCAGTCTTCGAAGGAATATTATTTTGGCGTTCCATTTTACAAAATATGTGCTTAAATCATATTTTTTTCTATGTATATGTTTTTTGATTAATCTGTCTGTCTTATATAAACCAATTCTTTGTACAGATTTTTATTTAAAGTATACATGATATATTTCCGTTCCAAGAGTTCTCTTGCCTATTTGATGTTTCTATTCAAAATATCCTCTGTTGTCGACAACAGATTTTTATCCGTTCGACCATCCGCCGATACATCCGTGCCGTCTAATCACGGTCTGTACTGTTCGCTATTCAGTCTGGTACATACTTTACATACGGCATATGTTCATTATTTCATAGATATTCTTTATCTTAAAATTTTGTTCTAAGTAACTTATTTTCTTTACCAACTATTTTACAAAAAAAGAAGGAAACAACAACAGTAAAACACATTGTTTTCATATATAGTTTAACTTTTAAACAAGAAATATATTTTACAAAAAGATACCCGGTCGAAGTAAAATTGAACACTTTAAGATGTATGTGTTTCTTAACGAACCTGTCGTGTTTCTGTAAGTTAACTCAAATTCTAACACCAACATCTAAGCAGAAGGTAGCCAATTATTTTTATTGATACTTGATTAATATGCAAACATATGTGAAAATTATAAACATCATATCAATTAAAAATATCAATAATCATATAATACATTAGACACTTATTGAACATTAAAAACTTAGGATACCTGATAAGTTCCGATATTATTCTTGTTATTTTGGACAAATTTTAAACTCAGATTTTGTGTAAAGTAACGTAAAACAGACTGTTCACTAGAAAATGTAATGAGATCTGAATGCAGTTTAAAATATTTTGTAGAATGAAGTATTGTTTAAACAGAACTTAAATATCTGAGCAATTTAACTAGAAAGTTAAGGAACTATCCTGTACATTTTAATTTAGAACTATCCTTTAAAGTATATTTTATAATGGCAAGATCTACCCTTTACATTTTAGTTTATTCTCTTAAATATGACACATATGAGTATTATTTTGCAAGTAACCTGGAATCAATGAAACGAAACAAAGTGTTCCATTTCTATTTATTTAATGTTGCAATTAGGTTTGACTGTGCACATGTGCCGCTTGCTTTGAAATATCTTTGTTATAGTTTAGGTACTTTGGTATGCACAGTCATTGTTTAAGACTTTTGTCGCCTAAATGTATTGTATCATGGTAGGGTAACCAAGTCACTCAGTAAATTCAATAAACCAGCAATCGGCATTCAGGAAAAAAGCTTTTCTTCATAGGTTGAACATTCTGCTGATAACTTACAATATAATATAGCTTTATATACATGTTTTCTTAAAGTTAATTCATGTGAGTAACTATTCATGTGTTATTGAAGTCGTAAACTTAAATGGTAGTTTACATTTAGGTCTTTCCCTTCTTTAGAAATGCAAACATTTAGATAATGGCGTTAGAGCATGTTAGATGTTTATCACCTACAAAAACAAAGCGCTGACTGTAAAATTATTAGTCGCAAAATGTAAACATTTAAATATTTTGACTTCAATACAAATACTAAATCTCTAAAACTGTAATAACTGCTAAAGCAACAATAGCAAAGCAAAAGATGGTTCAGGTAATTGGCCCATCAGTAACTTTTTGGAAACTATAACAGGATACCGATAATAGACAGATTTTGAAAAATAAGAATAAAGCATCTCTGTGACATCCTTGAAGAATACATGTACAAAATGTATAAACCGTTTCTAATTCTATCAATCGTAACAGCAATATAAGTTTTACACTGTATTTCTAACATGGCAATGTTATATCTTTAGTATCACCTCTCTGATAACGTTTATTTTGGAGTAACTATTCACGTGCAATAGAAGATTTAAAACCTTATGTAAATATATCACTTACAGGGATACGGTGTTTGTGTAATTAATCTGAGGCAGTCGTTTTCTATTTCAATAATATGATCAGGTTAAACACTGGCGTTTAGCTGTTTGTTTACACTATCAGGCTCAGCATTTAAAGTCATACGCTCATAATTGTATTATGATATTATTAAACTAATATTTTATCGCTGAGGTATGGCATATTTAAGTAGAATGTTTGGACAAAAGCATGTTCAAGTCTTGTCAATTTTTTTTTTAATTTTTGAAAAGAAGATTTTTTTATAATCTAAAAATTAAACTAGAATGCTATTTAATGATAAAAGCACATGTACGTACTGCATACTGCATAACAAGAAACATTCACTGAGAAGAGAACTGGAATGTTTTGATTTATTTTATTCCGCTCAGTTGGTAACACAAATGTGACCATTTTTATTATTTTAAAGACTGAAATTTTACTTTGAATGTTATGGGTTTACTTAACATGTTTTAATATGTGACACTTGTAACTTTTGATATAATGTCATTTGTGTGTAATTAAAGTACTGGTATTTCAACAGGTGTTTTTGACCAATGAAATACGGCTGATATTTTCCTTAGAATGCAAAGTTAAACAATTAAGGCAAATGTATTGTGTATAGATACTACATGTATTTACTATCAATGTTTGGGTTATTTCATTACTTTTTAGGCGACAATGACTATCACTTGATAAAAAGTTTAATGGGGATGTAACGTTTAATATTAGACAGACATTGTATTTAATTGTGAAATCAATAAAAGGGGGGAAAATAGAGATGAAATACATATTTCGTATGTTGGATTGGTGTGCACATAATTGAATAACGATTTGCAAGTTCTATCGCTTTCTTAAGTACGAATAAATACATTGTTTTGGTAAAAATAAATTCCTTATTCGCTTTTGCTTTTATCTTAGAAAGAATGAATATAACCTGTGTAATTACTAGCAATATCAAGAATGCATATTTGAAGTTTGGTTACATTCGGTCACTTAAATAGGATCAATGAAAACATTTGTAATTATCAGTGCGATCAAGGATGTGGTGTGATATAATGTATATAAATGTATATACTGTTGAATTTCTTAACAACTTCGAATGAGTCATGGACATACATATATTATATGTTGTCCTAATAAAGTATGGTGCTGTCAGAACTGTTTTCATTTCTTTATTGGTTTGAATCTTTATGAAATACATCATGCATAATAAAAAGATTGTTGTAAGAGTGTCTTGATTAAAAAGTTGCACATGATTATATAAATATATGCATGTATCTACTTTGAGAATTGGGATAGGATTATAGAAAGATTTGTTGTAAGCTGGTTCAAGCTTTGATCTGCGCTTGTTTCTTAAATAAAAATTCAGGAAGGTCATGTCTAAATGTTGAATACTGCTTGAGTCGTTGCTAGTGTGCTTGGACGGTAACGTGCGCTTACCACGGCCGTCCATGAACAGATTTAAATCAAACTGAGCTTGCAGCGTTTTCAGTTTTACATTTATTTAAAGATTCCACTTTTCTCTAATTGATCTGAAAGTCATACTTTCTCCAAAAATAAGCTCTAATCTTACTCGATAAGGGTATACGTTAAACATAGATATGATGTGAGTTTATTCCGAAGTTTGATCTGCGGTTGTTTTTAAGTTCAAAATTTCTCCATTGACATGTTTAACTTAAGCCAGTGCTAGGTGGGAGAGAAAAGTAGATCGCATTTACCACTATTGTTCATGAACAGGCCCAAACCGAGCCTGCAGCGTTAATAAAAAAAAATGCAGTTTTGGGCGTTTTTTAGAGTTTCCGATTCTTCCTATTTTTGTGTAGTGGTGATGAAATAAGTAAGATTATCTTTGGAAAATAATAAAAAGAAAACTCCAGGTCTCATAAGGGTGTTTTTATGTCACTCTCAAAGCATACAAGCAAGAAGATCTCCAGTGTTTCACAGAAAATATACCGCCATAATTTGAAAATGCTTTGAACTTACCTAACACTAAGGCAAGACAGAATTTTATTCGACAATAAATACATGTCTCATAACCATTAAAATGATTTTCATACAACAGAAAATAAAAGAAATATGTAATATTTTACATATCGAGTAAACTATACTATAGAGCGTCTTGAAAAGGCAAAAATCATCAACTGACAATGAAAATAGATTAGTGAAAATTTCACACAATGTTTGAATGAGAAAAGATCCTTCGAGAGGAACGAAAACGAAGTTAAAACGTGAAAATTATAGACCCGGCTTGTTTAAATGAGCCGTGTCAAAAAACTAACATAGTGCGTTTGCGACCAGCATGGATCCAGACCAGCCTGCGCATCCGCGCTGGTCGCAAACGCATTATGTTGGTTTTGTCATGACGCGGCTCAAATCCGTGTATGAGAAATCATGGACAGTGCTACATCTCCCAAAAACCAAGCACTGGAGTATAACAAGAAATGCAAAATTTCTCATGCAAAACTTTCACTTGACAAAGTTTATGAGAATTTATTAACTCTGCCGAAGCTGAGTGCCTTCAGAATTTATTTTTTCTCATAAACAGAACCGATGGATTTGAATACATGACTTTGACTTGTTACTTTCCGTCTCTCCGTTTTCGGATAAAAAACGTATTTATATTTTATCTTTACAAAATCTGTATCTATAAATATGTTTTATGGAAGCTTATGCTTCACGGTCAACAATATGTCTCATTAGTATATGATGGTATGCCCAAACCCTGGCAATAGTTGGGGGAAATCTTCATGGTAAACCATGAAGATTCCAGTGTTAGTCTTTTAAAGCATCACCTATGTATAACATACCAATATATTTAGCCTAAACGAGCTTAAAAAGACTTGTCCTGCTTACATATCAGGAACACTGTCTGAATTATCTTTTTGGGTTATGTCACGATAGAATAATGGAGTTTGTAAGCCCTGGCCAGATATACATGTTTGCATAGCTCTATACTGGAGGCGCAGGCGTAAGGGATTTCGTTTTTTTTCTATTCTATCACTTTGAGTCCAAGCATGTTAAGGTGTTAAATGGATGACAATGTAATAAAAAAAGCGCTTAACATGACCTTGATTACAAAGAAATTTGTGTTGTTATATTATTTTAATACTATTTAAACCGATGTTTGGGGGGGGGGGTGAAATGTTAAGCCTTTCAATATTTATAATTGGAAGACTAAATAAAGCTTATTATTTCACATTTTTCACATTCTAAATATTGTTGTCATTGTTCTAAAGGAATTTCACCTTTCCAGAAATGTTTGACTTGTAAAACAATAAATTTACCTCAATTATTAAGAAAAATACAATAATCAGTTAACATTTGCAGTTAAGTTTCATTCCTTAGGGAAGTGACTAGAATTGGGATTCGGAGATACTTTTTACTTAAATAAAAATATCCACGAGACTTTTTGATACTTTTATTTCCCTAAGCGTAATAAATTTAATAATGCTTCTATCACATAGTGGCATAATTTCACAATGGCAAACTTACTTTGCATGAATAAGACAATTTGCACAAATCCTTGTGGTTCAGATATAAATTTGAATATTTTCATCATTGTTGAAAATTCAGCTTAGAATAGCCCCCGACCGACATTTTCATCGTTGGTAACTTTTATAGCACCATGTAAATTGAAATAGTATGCTGCACGGAAAATGATACAGGATTTAGGGAAAAAAATATATGTGCAATTTTATGCTTATATTTTTCACATCAAATTTAACAGTATA
This sequence comes from Ruditapes philippinarum, assembly GCF_026571515.1. Lineage (NCBI taxonomy): Eukaryota > Metazoa > Mollusca > Bivalvia > Venerida > Veneridae > Ruditapes > Ruditapes philippinarum. The sequence continues at coordinate 105,416 of NW_026857524.1, read as the reverse complement.
TTTAAGTTCCTAAATGCAGCTAATTCATACCTCAAACAATTAGTTTTGATAAATGACACGAAAATAACAAAATAGCTAAAAATAAATATTGGAAGAAGAGTTTGTGCCTTTTCCGAAGATTTTTTCTTGCATTAAAACTTATGAATGCACCGAACTGAAAATGTGACCAATATTATGTGTATACATTGGGCAGTTAAATCTTTTTACATCATCTTGAAAGCATCTAGATTTATTTTTTTCCATCTAAATAGGAAATTATGCTTGGATAGGTGTAGCACGTTTTTCTTATATGCTTCAATATGTGCTTTTAACGTAGAAATAACCATAGACTGATGGTCAACATACATTTTGATAGGGGTAATAACTTATATGTCACCTAGCAACGACTTCAGCAGTTTTTAATAGTTAACAATCTGAGTAATGGAATCAATGATAACAGATATACTCGGATTTAAATGATTTGAAATGAATCTATATTTATTATATTAAAAACATGATTTTTGAGATATTCGAAATTTTTTCTTTTTTATTCGGACAGACTTAACTTTTAGCAAACAAAAAGTAGGACGATCAGAAAATTGTTTCAATATTGATTAACCAATTCAGTATTAATTAGTTAAGTATAAAATTAATACTAATTCAATATATTATGTGCTCTTGTGCACAATAATTGTGTTGTGTGAAATGTGTGGTTTTGTTTTTATTAGTCTTTAAATTTTATTTAGATTAAACTTCCTTGCCATTGTTAAATTTATTATACTTTTATTTTCACTCTACATATACAATACAAAACATGTAATTTGTGGGGGATATATTTTAGTAAAGGGGACTTCTACGCTATGAATAAATAAAGAGAAGACTTGCATCTAACCTTTGAAGTGCTGAACTTCTTTTTTGTTAAATATATGTTTTAAGAAATATTATCAGGGCTTTAATTTTGTAAGATTCTGTTGAGGAGAAAACATTTATTGAATTTGTAAATTAAGTAATGATGATAAATGGAACTAACATCCAAATTTGTCATCAAATGACCTGACAAGTGCCCCTCCCCATCTCCCACCTACGAGACTTTCAAATGCTCCTGAGCACCGGCTGAAACACCAGTAATACCTTTAAAGGACTATTGAGCAATCAAGTTACACACGTGTATTTTTTCCTTGTCAGTAGTAATATTGGGAGGTTTATTTATATACATATATTTTTTTCCGATAAGCTGGAACATTATTAACAACTTTAAAGTGAAATTTGAAGACAGATTAAAGAAATACTTTCAAAATTTATGTGCATGTGTTTTTTATTTGCTGCTGCTTTTCACTTATATGCTTGTTATTGCTTTTTACACATTTCTGTGACGATGGGTATGCTATATAAAAACTATAAACCCCTTTTTATTAAAATTATCAACAATTTCATGTCAGAATTATTAGTTTAAGTCATAAAATATGTGTGCTTTTGAAGTTACAGGGACATTTAGCTTTTTATATATTAAGTTTTCTTTAAATATACATTCTGCAGTTTTTAAATGTAGATTACTGAATTATGATTATAAACTTTGTCAAAGCGGTGATGTAGAATCAGTTGTAATTAAAAAAGGCATATTCACAGTTAAGTTAAAAGAATGACAATGACTTTGCAATAAGAGACAGTGTTGTATGTTTATATTGTGCTTATGATATAAATATCTTTTTTTTATTGTCAAATGTATGAAAATAAGGTTTACTTGTTTTTCTTTCTTTGTGGGTATGAACCAGACGACCAATCCTCCACTATTGAAAAAAGGTTTACTGTGTATTGCTTGTATTATCATTTGGCATATGTAATGTTTGTACATGTGTAAAATGCATGATGAAAACATAACACTATTGCAAATGAAACGTATTTGTCCCTCACTCTTAATGGCTTATATCTGTTCAAGGATATAAAACTACCAAACTTATCTTAATATGTAAAATACATGCAGCTTTATTCCACACATTGTGACTGTTTTGGTATTATGATGTGTTCATATTTTCTTAACACTGTTTTTCCAAACATCTCTTTTCTATAACTTTGATACTTTGATTCTTTGACAAAACAACTTTACAACAATACACTGGCAGTATTACAGGGATATTAATTGTTCAGAAGTCAAGAGTATTAACCGATACAGTTTCATTTATTCAAAAAACCATTGGTGTAAAAGTTCGGCGAACAGTTTGAATTACTCCCCTTAGATAATATTCAAACACTTGGATAGAATTTCCCGTTACCTCTGTTTACAAACATTTAAATGCATTGAAATATTGTTTTATTATACAGACTAGAAGATCGAAAAATTGAAGAAAAAAAAGAAAAGAAAAAAAAAACGGATTCAGGCAAATAATCACTTACATTATGGAAGCACGTATGGCAAAAAGGGTCAAGAATTTGATTAAACATATTTTATCAATTAGCATTACATATAATAAATACAGCAGTTTACAGCATGTGAAAACAGGAAGCTATGAAAGCATCCAATAAAAACATAATACTTTAATATATCATGGCAATAGATTTAAACAAGTTTATGTAAATTTTGCAAAAAACTGACAATTTTAAATTGGATATAGGGTTTTAGAATTTATGAAACAAAAATCAGTTTTAGACTATATTTTCACATTACAAAAATCATTTACATTCTCTATGATTTGCACTGGATTAAGGTAGATATGAGTCAGTATGAATTTGGGTTTTTATTCGACATTAGCTAAATTTGGGGTTTTATTCCAACATTAGAATTGAATACGCCATGCGGAAGCTATAATTAGTGAACTGTATGTAAATGTTTGCACGTGTGGATATTGGCTTATTTTTGTTATCAATTAAACACTTAATTATCATGATGATAACGTAACTAGCTACTTAGTTTTTGTGTTAATGATATAATTAACAGACATTTAATTGAATAATTAGATTTTTCTGTTAAAAGTTAAATGGCAAAAATATCTTACATTCAAAATTATGCCACCATATATGAGGTATTTATCGAATTATTAAATTCTGAAAATGTATGTACATAATTATGTCAATATTATTAACTGACCTTTATTGGTAAGTTCCATATAGCTTTTATAGTATGGTTTTGAATAAGTGAACACTTTAGTTCGGCGGATAAATATGTAAATAATATACATGTAAATGTATAGTTAAACGATTATGCTTAAAAATTTTGAATAAGTGAACATATGTCTATCATTATATATTGGTTAAAATTGTGTATGTCAGAACACAACAAGTATACTAAACATGCATACTTACTATTAAAGAAGATTCTAAAAAATGATAGTAGGAAAGTAAATTTGCTTTCGAAAGTACGATCATTATTGTCTAGGTAAGGTTTCAACAATGTATGGTAAAATCAAGGTGTTCCGCATGTTAAATTTCTTAATATATTAAACCAGAGAGTTAGAGACAAATGGAAACAGGATTTAGACCACATCCTGACATATTTCACATATTTTGCTGCTGCATAGCTTTTTTGACCACCTCAGGGATGCCATAAATAAGTTTGATTATAGAAAACAATATAGCTTTACACATGCATCAGTTCAATTTTCCTGAGGGGGTTTATATTCCCTATCTATTTCTATAGAAATGATTTGGCTGTTCACATATTGCGTTCGTAAATAGTCTGTACATCATCACACTTAATATACCAATCTTTCCCCGTATTTTATAGTATTTTATACGAACAATAACTCAAGCAAAAAAATCAAATACATTCAATAGACACATTAATATAATCAAGAAGTACCTAACCATTGGTCAAGCATTGCATGCACCTTTCTAAATTAGGCCGCACGGCCTAAACGAGATTCCTTTGAACGTAAACGTAAAATAGAGTCCGTACCTTGCATTCTGCAGTTTCGAAAAACGGATAATAATAATAATAATAATAATAATAATAATAATAATTATAGAAGGTTATACATGGAGATATACCATCGTAGAAAACAAATAACATATCTTAATTTTAAATGTGGCCTTCTAAACAATAAATAGATAAATACATAACGTCATAAAACAATACCAACAGTTAACTATTCCATTAAGATTTTGTTCTATGACAAACGCTCCTTTTAGATATAAAATATCATTTTTACAATTTTTATTTAAAAATATTTTAACAAAATATACATGCATAATAATAATTATAACATAATGACAGAGTTATGAAGATATTTATTTGATCTGCAAGATATGTTTTTCATACTTATTTTTAAAAGATGTTGGAGAATTAGAAGAACGTATATTAGATGTTATTCTACTCCAAATCTTTGCACCATTGTAACAAAACGTTTGTATAACTATGTCAATATGTAATGCTGATCTTAAATTGTGAATTTCATTGCTGGAAAAAGTCAAAATTTCAGAAATATAAGATGGGACTAGGTTATTACAAGCTTTATAAATAAGAATTACAGTATGAAAATTACATCGTTCATTGAACAACATCCGACCAAATTCTTTCAGTAGATCTATATCTTGATTCTTATGCGTAATGTTTTGTTTAAAATAATCCTTGCAGCTCTTATCTGTATATTACCTATTTTATTTAAAGACCTTAAATTTCCTTTGCTCCAAACAGTACAGCAATAATCAAAATTCGACATTATATATGCATTATAAAATAACTGTTTCATCTGTCAAACAGTAAGATATACGCCTCAATAACGCTATTTTTGAGTTAAGTTTTAAACAAAGTGCTTCAATTTGGTAATTCGATAGCAAGTTATTATCAATATAAACACCTAATAATTTTTGTATTTTTTTATTTTCTATTTCTTGTTTTTAATACATAAAGTAAGTTCATTACAATAGTTACTTTTTTGTTTCGTACATCATGCATTTTGTTTTATTTGAATGGATTAACATATTGTTTTATAAAGCATTATAAAGATTAAATCGCATACAGACCAACCTTATATGATTCTTTTTTTGAATATGAAAACTTCATAAGCATCTATAAAATAATAAACGAATTAATAAATGTTTATTTGGTTCCACCAGACAGGGCTTTATTAGAACTTTTGATATGTTGAATAATTAAAAGATTGTGGTCAATCTAATTGATCAATAGTCATAGTAAATTTTTATCATCAATATGGTGTTTATCTTCAAAAGTTTGGGAAGCAAACAAGATATTGCCCCTACCAAAACTCATAGACGAAATGTCCGGACAGCCCTGTATCCCTCGTTCACTTTCTTTTCCGAAACAAACGTTATATTTGACTATTTTATCAATTCACGGTATAAGAAAGTGCATGTATACTGTAAAACGTAATGTTTAAATATACAAGCTCTTTCCATTCCCGTCATTCCGTGATGAAATAATGCAACATCCACATAAAATTGCAATAAATTCCTTTTTTTTAAATACTAAGTATTTGCCTGTTTCTTTACTTAACGGTATAAAATATATTCGATATTTATTTGTTTTTATCAATTAAAGATTTAAATATTTCAACTGTCATACACTTAGATTGAAATATGAAATGAAGTTTATTTGTTTTCACTTTCAGAGAGAAGCCAAATGGGGAAAGGAGGGTGGTGGATGCAAATAAAACAAACAGCAAATAACATCAACTCATATTCATGCCGCGAAATACAAAATGGACAGGGAAAGTTATTCACATGACATGTGACTAGCTTATTAGCATAAATGTTCAGTTGAGGGGAATACTCCTAATTAACCCTTACTCTGCTGGGACCGGAAATAATAAACATTTGTCACCAGTATAGAGTCAGGCAAGCTTGAATTTTTATGTAGACTGTCCAGGTTCTATATTGCATCTTTAATTTTTCATCTTCATATCTCCAACATTAAGATTGGACAGTCTCAAAAACTGGAACCTGTAGACGTCCAAACATTAATTCAACAGTTGAATAGTTAAGAAAAGGTTAATCCAATTATAGTTTTATTATAAAACTACATTTTGATAAACATTAACACCTTCTGAAGTTTCATTGCCGATCATGTTTACACCTTTAACACATGTTCCATGTTCGCTTAGCTCAACGCAAATTAAACAGTAAACAAACTAAAGAATGAACAGTGTTATAATTGAGGATAAGATATAATCTAAATATATCTTAAGCAAACATTGAGTTTATCAATTTTATATAAATCTCTTCCAAATAAAAAGGGAAATAAGAAAAAAGTGTAAAATCAGTTCTACATGTATAAGATGTTTTTCACATAGAAATTATTACCTCCACTAGCCGCCATGTTGAGGGTTATTCCCAATATAATATATGCCTTAGATTAGATAAAAAAATATCTCATAATTCTATCATCTTCATGAAAACTGATAAAAGTATTTTACATATTGTTGCTATAATAATATTTCCTTAATATGTATATAATAATTGACTATTCATTTTATATTGATTTTTTTCCATATTTTGTTAATTATATTATATAGAACATTGACCCCAAAATGACTGGGAGCAATCATCATACTCTCTGGACATTGTACATGTTCCAGGACGCGAATGTGGTGACTATAAGTTGCAGAATTGAGCTTAAATGAAGTTTAAACCGACAAATATAAAGTAACCTCATTTATTTACATACTGTAAAATGAATTAAATAAGGTGACTCTTGAATTCTATGAAAATATTATTACGTTTTCAATGTTAATTCGTAAAAATAGTTAAAATATTCGGTTGAACCGTAAATGAACAATACGAATATGAAAATATAAAAAAAAACTTCATTTAATTTATAGTTATACGTATGTTTCTTAATTAATATATTTAACTAACATTTTACCGATGTTATACTGACAAATTAATAAAAAAAATATTAATTGCTAAAATAAAACATTTCACCATAATATTTTCATGTAAAGAAAAGCTGTAAAAAAATGTAATATTCACATGTCAAAAATGCACAAACTTGTTAAATTATAATAGTTATAATGTTAGACCGGATAACGGTATGTTGAAAAGGAAAATTAATATTGTATAAGTCATTCTAAGAAATTTAAGTGTAAAAAGTGCACCAACATTCGTACAATCTGGTTAATTCTAAGATACGATGAATGAAATGTCTGAAACAAAGAAGAAAACAAACATAAATGCTAATACCAGAAAGTTAATGTAAGACATGATTTTCCGCGTGAAAAAATCCATTTAAATCAGTAAAATATAAGAATAACAATGACTTTTCCTAAAATAAACATTCAAATATTCAAACTTTTCGTAAATTATAACGCGTTTTGTTATTCTTGTTTTTTTGTTGTTGTTGTTGTTGTTGTCTTTTGTTGTTTTGTTTTGTTTGTTTTGTTTTTGTCATTCAAAGTGATATAAATGTCTAATACCGTTCATATTATTCATGATGTCAATTATCAACTCTCTTACACTAATTTTAAAGTGCCACATAGTTTAAACGTCTGTTTTAGAAGGAAATACCTTATAAAAACTATATTAAAAATCTGTAAACGGATTCTAGAATTAAATTTACTCCTGTTCGTATAATTATTTGATAATTCGAAGTAAAACTAATGTTAAGGTCTGTCAACTATGAAATGAATTCTGTGTGCATAAAAACAACACGAAAACTATTAATCCTAACAGTTTTATTAACCAAAATGAACAGGTCACCTTCAATGTATTATTAAAATCAGCTAAGAGCAAGCCTTGTTCAAAAATAACAAAAACCTGGGCGGCGAAAAAATTGCAAAAGGCCATGTGGTTTTAAACGATCAATGCATGGAGTTTAGAAATGCAAATTTTTCATTATGATCAAGAACTTGCATTTTTCCGCAGTTTGCAAATTTTATTACATTTATATCTCCTTTTTTCAAACAATTTGAATGTGCTATTCAAGAGAGCCTAAAGCTAAAAAAATCTGTCAATCAAGAGGCTATTGATTAATTCAAATGTTTAAGTTTAAACAGCACCTTGAACGTCGTAAACAAGGTTCTTAAAAATTGCCACGCGCGACTTTTTGTATCCGTCCAAACGCTTTTTTTCTTCTATAATTGTATTTCTGTACACTAATATCGTGCTAAACGTGTACCTTGTTTTTTTCATTCATTCTTTTTTCTCTAAAAGATACCGTATTAAACGAAAAACTGTTACAAATAAAATCAGTTTCATAAATAACACGAAGTCATTTCATCTCCTTAGATTTAATGTGTTTAACCGTATGCCTGATAATAATTCAATTAAAAGCTCTATTTAAGATCACTTTTGTAATAAACCTACGGGTCGACGTTTTGTAATAGTTTTTTTCTTTAACAATCACTTTGAGAAAGATTTTTTTGTCAAGTCAAATGACATTTCACGCTATGCGTTTATAAATTATTTTATGGGGATGTAATTCAAGCGAATTTTATTCCTTCATAAACAGAGAATAAACTTGCGACTTCTTGCTCGTGTTAAAACATACGCGTGCCGTTTCTATCCATACACTGAAGAAATCAACTATGCGGGTAGATTCAAACAATATTTGATATAGTGATGCTTGAAGGTCTGTGTTTGAATAAAAATTAGAAATAACAATTCGAGTGAATTCAACGAACGTAAACTTATATAATTATAGAAGTAATCTAAAATATCATTTGTATCTTATTAATATCTATAATATATTAATTCATAACGCAATCTTACATGTTCACTTCCTTTCATGCAAGTTTGATATCAGACTGATTTGTCGGTAACAAAATGATCTGTTATATCTTCACAAAATTGACCTCTTTCTATCAAAGTAGCAAGTGCGTTACCGGTAGTAAAGATCACGACAGGGACGTATATTTAGATCCAAGACTAATGATATAAGAAAAAAAGTTAATAATGACAACAAATCTAGTGAAAACAAATGAAAGTATACGTTAAATAACATAATAATTGCTCGTTTCCCTGCGCAATAATATCAAAGAATATCAAACACCTTGTTACATCCCACAAGTGATCTTGAATGGTGTAATGTTTATCAACTGTTTCATTTAGTAATCAGAAGTCAGATCTTCTCAATGCAGTTCCGGCAGATTATTTCATTGACAAATATTTAATCCAAACTTTGTTAACCTCCACCGCAAGTCCTACAAACCAAAGGTCACCCACGGAACATGTAACGATAGTGTTTTAATAGAAGTTTTTAATGATTTCTTTTATTTTAAAGATGTTAACTATTGCTGCTCTGCCGCGATGAATCCTTTTATAACGCCGTACAATTATTAAAGTTGATTTCTTGGAGATTAGTGAACTGAAAGGAAACGCACCCATTTGCCTGCTTAAATCTTGCATGGTTCAAGAGGTGTATAACTAATATCTGCATCCATAACAATATGTTCTGTTTTTATTAAACAATATGCCCTTTTGAACTATTCTGGTAGTTTACATTTGGACGAAACATATGGTACAGTCAGGTCACAAAGGAACTGCATAACGGTATGAATAATTAGCGCTGTATAACTGAAACAAGTTGCTCATTCGTGATATTAATACTAAAATGAACAACTGTTATATTACAATTTAATAAAACTCAATTCATTCCATAAAATTTGGGATTTCCCGTTAACTGTTACGTAATTGTCATTATTCAATACGTCTGAGATATTTAGCATTGATTCAATTAAAGTATCAAAGAAGATATAATAATGATTACAAATGTATTTGAGGTGTGATTTACTTGTTAATAAAAAATGCAATAATTTAATATTGATTTTGATTGGTTTAAATGGATGCAAAATGTTGATTTCAATTGTGTATCTAGTACTTGATATGTACAATAATTATGTTGAAATGCATGTCTTTTTTATATATTTAAGTTACAATCCTATTGATGGAATACGATCTCAGATGCCCAAAAGTGACTTATTTCAGGAACAGGCAGAACACAAATAGATCCATCCATCTTCTATCTGTGAGCTAGATGGATAGCTTCTTAACATGAAAGAATGCAAAGTCTATAGTTTAATTTGCACCAACAGCGATAGGGGACAAGTGGTTCAAAGTCAGCGGCCTTAACCACTCGGATACAGAGGCCATCATATACAATGTTTTTCGGATTGTTTTGCACAAAATCTGAGGTAAACCCAAATAAAAGCTTGTCCAATTTTTATTTTAGATTTGGAAGATTTAAAGTATTTTTGCAATTTTGTTCACATTTTTTTGGTTAAAATTTCGAAACCGGTATATAATGTAGAGTTATTTTACAGCTGTATCTGTTCATAACGGTATGCGTAATTTAAACCGCCCTCTTTGACCACTGCTTCATGTAACAAATCTCCTACATTATCCTTAAATGACCAATTTATGGTCAGCAATGACGGCTAAAGTGTGATTTGTTAGACGATGTCACTTTCGATTGTAATTTCTTGTCGGAGCACAAATACACAAAAAGTGTCATCTGAATTGTCTGTTTTTCCTGATGTTTTATAATTGACAATATTTTGCGCCACAACATTGTTTGCTAACTTTCTATTTTCTTAACTGGAACGTCACCTGTTCACTGAGAGGTCATTCTACCAAGACAAAACAGTTTAAAAATCGAAGTGATTTGTTAAACTGACAGTTGAACACTATCGGGTATCTTCCATTTTAAAATTTCACTCTTCATTTTGTGATCATGTTTTGTTTTTTCTAATCCAACATCAAAGTGCTAATTAATCATCGGACATCCAAAATGGACTTGGTCTAAGTTGAAGTCCTTGGAGTATTAACATTTGAAAAACTAAAGAAAACAAATCTAAAATTAATATGAAAGAAATTTGGACATCCTGAGACGATTTTGTAAATGGATAAAGATTGATTATTTCTTTAACGCTTTGTTCTAGTATGTCATTATAGTCCGAACTTTCCTGACAATTTTTCTATAGCGAACGGTTAATCAATATTTATCCTAAAATATCAGTGTCCATGAAAACAAATTCAAACCATAGGACTCGCCGGTTGTTTGGACGTTAAATATTTGGCGAATTAAAGCTAAACAGCTGAAATCATAAATACTGTATATTGAAAAAAAATTAAAATGCAGTCTAGTTTTAAAATTAATTTTTATTTTCACATATTTTTTTTTAGTTTGTGCTATTTCAGTAAATACATTGTTTTGGGACAAAGGAAAATATTAATAAAAATAGAACACTATGTTTTGTCTATATTTATAAATTATTTGATGTGCAGATTGTATGTACATTCAGCCAGAAATGTAACAAAAGCACCGGACATAATGTACACTACCATGTCCTCATGTAAAAATTAACAATCATCTAACATATAGCTAAGAGGCTCACCAATAACCCCACATGTTTGACAGCATTTATCTCGGCGATTGAGGAAAATACGCTCAATTTTACGGAGATAGGAATGGATATTAACTATGGCAGTTATAATTTTCCCGGAGGTCGAACTAATTATATTAGATTGCTCAATACGACAAGACAACATTTGATCTAAAATGTAATAGAGCAGTAACCGACAGGTGTCATTAATATCATGAAAAACGTTTAATAATCATACTGTGCGAAAGATGCGAATCAAATGTTCCTGTTAAATGTCGAGTAAATCACTTAAAATGATGACACTCGTAAAAGACCATTCAGTCTTTATATCCAGTTCAACAAGAACGCTACATTGTATCTTCACAGTGTCAGCTTCGAATTTCAGTATAAAACACAAAAAATAACAATACTTGTTCAATTTTCGCATTTTAATACATATTACTCTGTTGCTGGTTTTTAGAATTTATGCTTCTGCGTAAAAAAGGCTTTATATATATATTTCACAGGTTAAGATGCCCAAATATACAACAAATTCAGTTACTTATCAATGATGACTTTTATCCATTTTACTACTTTTTTTGTCTATAGAAAGTATAAAAAAATCTGCGTTAGTTCTAAAACTATGCATACAAAATGTGTTCAGCTCAAAATTTTTAAACGACCACTATAAAAGAATACTATTCATGTGAGATAGGATTCTTTGTAAAAGTTCTAAATATTGAAACCTAATTAATTCCTTAATATTAAAATAAATTACTCCATCTGTAAATCATGTATCTCAGATTCGGACACTGATGAGCGCATTGGACCACCCTTCCATATCGCCGGAAATTCAAAAACACTAATTATGTCTTCCAACAGAGTCGCACGTGGTCAATTATATAGTATAAATGACCAATATTTCGGACATTTTCTGCCCAACGGGTGACCCTCACAGCACGTGACAAGCTGCAAAAATGTGCACGCTTGTGCCAAAAAGAAACATTTTATGTCTTATGAATAAAATGAACTCATAATTAATGTTTTATTGGAGCGGAAAATGTATCGAAATGGTTAATCAGACGGCGAATATGCATTGACTATCGTTTTAGCCATTTGTCTCTAACGGCTATCGTTAGAGCTATAAAAATACTGCTGAGTTATGAGTTTCAGGTGCTTGTCCAAGCAGGTCATATTTCATACAGAATTCTTGTAAATGTGACAAATATCTGAACCTGACCATGCATGGGAATAAAATATAATTAGCTTTCGGAATAAATGGAAATGAACGGTACTGTTAATTGATTTTTAAGATAAAAGATAAATTTGGCGAAAAAATATCAAAATATCTATGCCTTATATTGGAATAAAAGTTTGGATAGAATTTCAATTGGAGGCGCTGAGCAAAAGTGATATTTAAGCTTAATAGATAGTAAGTTAGATCATCAAAAAAGAAAAAAAAAGAATGAAATTAAAAAGAAAACTAAAAGAAAAACATCTAAAATAACCAAAATGTTGAGGTACATGTTAGGTAACACAAATGCACTGTAGAAATGGAAAACTTGCATAGAAATATTCATACATTTCAACTTTAATTAAAACCTACTGTTAGTATTGCAAATCATCTGCGTACAGCGTTTCCGTTAGATTCACGCTCCAGAGGCTTTTACCGTTAATGACAGTCTTTTGCAGGAGTCAAATGTATCATAGAAATGTATTTTAATTGATTATTCTTAGCGAATGTCTGCTGTCTTAATTCCTTTTAATAGTCAGGTAATAAAAGTAGAAATTGCAATCGTGAACTGCAATTGAAATTGAGTTTTTTACGTAATAATGTATTTACTAATTATTAGAATATCAAAGTTTTGTTATTTTAGGAGGCGTGCGATGCCCTGATCGTGTGTGATTTATTAAGACATGACGTCGCTATGACGGATGCCATGTAGCAGTCATTATAGCTGTGTTAAACTGAATGAATGCAAGGCTTTCAACGGGACATGGACGTAAGTCACCTGGCCTGGACGATGCGATACGGGTCGAACATTGTTGAGTACAAATGTGTTAAAACATTAACCACAGGCGAGTGAGTTACGGCGACTGGCAATCAATTGTCATTTTCCGCACATGTAATAGTCAAGTGTCCCTCATAATTGGTTGAAGATGTTACACGAAGATTTAGAAAGTGAAATAAAACTATAAATCAACTGACAGGTACTTGTGACGGACATTTTTACGGGTTAAGACGTAGAAAATTGCCATGTTTAGATCTTTTGCCTTGTCCATTAATTCTTACAGATTATTTCGTTAAAACGTCAAGGAAGCTAAATAAAAAGGGAAGAAATCGACGTCCTTGGTGAAGGTCCTTATCCATTTTCTTCATGTGGTAAGGCTTATAAATGTTTGTGGAAATACGTAAATGAAATTCTAATCAAATTATGTTCAATCTTTAATTAAAATTTCTTTGGGATAACTGTAATTAAACAACATGTTATATGAAGGGAACATAGCTAACTCGCACTCCATTGTTATTCTTCGTATTCGTTTTTGTTTAACAGAACTATATATTCGCAAAATATGTGTGTTTTGAAAATATTTACTAACATGGTCAAGAAATAACAGGCATCTTGTATTAAATAGACTTGATAATCAAAAACAATATGTGGATTATAAAACATATACGTAGTAATAGCTTATATGAAACTATGAATCTGTAAAAAGCTAAATGAAAACAAATGTAGGTTCGGTTCCATTGAGTGATTCAGTAGAAATGAATAAAACAGATGTGCAAGGTTTATCATGCCCCAAACCATCAGCTTTTATGCATCATTCAATATTAGGAATCAATGACATTCAATGGCTGGCCAGACAAAATGTTACTATTCTAAGATGAAATACAAGACAACATTTTGCAGCTACTACACAGCACTAAACGTAAGACAAACATAATAACGTAGCTTACTTAAAGATTCAACTTACTAAGGCAAGTATCTTCATTATTTTTCCAAACAAACTGAGCTGACTGTTATATTACCATAATTTAAGACTATTATGCATCATTTACAATAATTGTCGTATCAAGGACCGGAAATTGTTTATGTCTCGAACAACATGAATACACGACTAGGGCATTGTCAGTCTGGCATACTTCAAGGGAAATCGAGATTACAGAATCCATTGGAGGCTAATAGATCTTTGATTTACAATCATTCTTTCCCATCACGAATACATGATCAAAAATGCTAAAATCATATCAAAATTCATAATGACAGATTTTGGACTATCAGGTCACCGTTTTACAGAGACCTGTTGTAGCCAATCTGGCCATTGAACGGACCCCAGCTGATTTTCCAACCTTAGGCTTTATCATAAAATAATTAACCATACAAAATAACGGTTTTATGGGTGTATTATTCTCTCGTCATTATCTTTTAAAAGTTCCCTACTCAGAGCTATCATATAGCCAAATTTTCTCCCCGATTTAACAATGGATCAAAACACCCTTAAGGTGTTCAGCGTCACCATTGCACGGTAGAGAATAGACTCTGAAGCGAAAGAAATTGTTCTCGGAAGTCGTCTATATTGATAATGCAAAGGTTCTAGCTCTTGAGAAGGGAAGATATTGTTATTTAATAGAACAAGTGATGCTCCATTTTCAAATAATAATAAAGAGCATGAAAAACTTCGGTCGATCATACGCAATATCTAACGGCGATTTTTGATTCGCTACTGTTTAAAGCATTTATGCAAGAGGACGACCCGCATAGATTGATAGAGCGCTTGGAGTAATAAGGGTACATTGTTTTAATATTCCATTCAATGGAAATCTATCGCTTTAAAGACTATTAACCAAAGAAGAATTAATATTGAAATTAACTGTCGCATACAAATGAGAACATATGTTGAAAAGGCTGAGGTGTCTTTTGTAAAGAACGGATTTCTCATCGTCTAAAATTTAAGACGTTACGGTGATAAAACTGTAGCATAAGTACCCTCATAATGTATTGTCTTAAAGCCGATGAAAAAGTAGCCTTCGATTCGAGTTTTCTGCTTGTGAAAGGAAATAAGATGAGGGCAACCAAAATTGTTAACTTGATGAATGGTTTATGCTCTCTAGTATTTCTTTTCAAACAACTCAAGTACTTCGATTCTCAATGATTTGTAACGGCAGGACCCTCATTACGTAATTATATTTTAAATAATTGGATTCTGTTAAACACTCGTAAAGTGTTTGTAGACTAATAATGAATAAAGAGAAGTGTGTTGCTCTGTCTGGTCCATAAATCAAACTGTTTCCTGAATAAAACGCCCTCCTGGCGTTCGTAGCTCTATCATACATACATGTGTTCTAGCTTACTGCTTAAATTGTAATTCGAAATCTTGTATAAATAAAATCTACTTTTTAATCACTCTCTAAAAATTAAAAAAAAAAAAATTCTACATACATGTTGTTCAACAATTGATGAATTGTCTAAATAAAATATATATTCAAAATGTTAAAACTTTTTGTTTTTAAGATATTGCACACATTTGCCCGCTTTTTATAGAACAGAAAGATGATTTTACATTTATTTTAGCATTTTTATTTTTATTTAGCATTTTATTTTGGCTTCTAAACAGATTGCATTTAATTATTATCATGGTTTATTGACACATCGACATAAAATACAATTGACCATTACACATATGAACAACAGCATATAATTTTGAAAATGCGATCAAGGCCTTGAGTATTCCTTCATTTGTTATAAATTATCAAAATTTCAAAACCATTATATTCTTATAAGGTAAACTGTATCTCGCGTTGGCAAATATAAATGTATTTATTTGCACGTGAACTAGGACCTTTTTTTGATGTATAAACACCTGTAGAAACGATTATGTTTTAGACAAGACATAGGTATTAAAAATCTTTTTTTAAGATTCTATATTAAACAAAGCACAATGTTTTAGCGTTATTTTCATTTACAGGAAACATTGTATTTAACTTTCATCAGTGCTGAAGATTAATTTGATGAAAAAAAGTTTTAATTATTTTCATAAGGGTTCTTCACTTTAATTGAAATTAATGTAAATTAATGTAATGTCAGTCTATAATCTTTCTTTTTTCATTTAATTTAGTGTGTGTGTTTTTTTTTAAATAAACAGTATCAAAATCTGTAATCTGGATGAAAATAATAATTTTATTAAGTTTGTATTTTGTTTGTATTTTTGTATGTTTAAATTAGTAGGTTTGTCCTATCATTGAATAGTTGTATTTTATTTAAACTTATACGCAAAATATATGAAAAATTTATTTTCATTTTTTGTTTATTTTGAATACCTTACTGTTCTTTTATTTAAAAAGATCCAACAGTTTTAAAAAAAACACATGCACAGTACACTATCGAATTACTTTTTATAATTTGAACATTTAACTATTTCCGTAATTTTTTAATTTCCGTAATACATTTAATAGTTAAGTGTATATCTATGTCCATAATTATTGTTATATTTTATTACATTTCCTTTGGTGCGTTGTCCTATATGAAGCATAGTTGCATTAAACTCAAATATTTGCATTTATTTGCAACTAAAATACTGTATTTCTTAACAATAATTATGTCATACAACCGCAATTTCTACTACATAAATGCATGATAAAATGTATATGTTTAACTTTACAATAGATTTTAAATTTTCTTTACATTCCTTCTATTTCGATTCTTTTACCTGAAAAAACAATGGTTCTGTAATTTAACTACATGTATCATGCCTTTATCGAACAGAAAATTGACAAAACTATTTCCATTTTATTGTTTAAAATACGTTCAATTTAATTATTAATTAACTGTTGTTAAGTGCTGTTGTACATTGTAAAATACTTTGCTTTCATCATTTTAATATCTTTTTAATAATTACGCTAACTGCTTATTAACTTTGTACGAAAAATCCTAAAGCCCGCGCGTTTCGCTTTTTGTACCATTTATAACCATACTAAAGTATAGTTAAAATGCACCGTTTACATTTAATATTATTTTACCTTTTTAACATATCTCATTATAACGTAGAAAATTGTACGCGAATTAACATTATTATGTTTAATAAAAAAATCTTCAAAAGATTTAAACATTTTTATATAGTTTTGACATTTTACATCATTGTATAACATTAACATTCATTGTTTGTATAATTCCTCATGTCGTGTACAATTTCGAGTGAATGACTAGATTTTTTAACAAGAAGATACCCCAATGTAGTCGAATAATAAAATTCTGTTCGGAACTTTATCCGTTTTTTTATTAATCAATTAAATTAATATTTATTATCAATGTGATGAAATATGTTCAACAACATGATGCACAAAAAATGCATCAAAATATTAAATAATTACTTTTTCACTCAAAACGATAAATCTGCGAACGTATCATTTTATACAATGACAAAAAAATCGTTTGATTAGTTCTAATTCGAATCGACATTTTAATAATGATATGATGTCGACGAAAATTAAATTATTTAAAAAAAAATATAAAATTTAAATAATGATATTGTTATAATTTGACTTGTTGCTCTTTTTTCGCCTTTTATTTTTAATAGAATCAATTTAACGGACATATCATTGATTCAATGTCATAAATGTACATGTATATAATTATATTTTATGACAAATCTTTAAGTAATTTTATTTCTTGTAGTGTGAATTAATTGAAGACATTGAGGTTTTCTAATAAAATAATGCATGAATGTTACTAATTACTTAATTACTAAAACTATATGCACTAACATTGATATTCTGAAAAGTTATAGAAATTTATGACTTATCTAAAGTGATAATATTTTAAAACTTTGTGTTAAAGGAATAAAGCATATAACAAATAAGAAACAAATCTTATATGAACTTCAATTCATGTACAATTTTAGATAAATATTTTGAGCAACCGTGACGAATAAAATTGATGACATGTTCTTCCTTTGTTAAGAATACGCACTAAAAACAGCTTATATTGACGTCACTACTCTAAAATATAAATGTGCTATTACTTAAAAAGATTGTAATGCTTTCAATTATCAGAAATAAATTTGAATTTTGTTTGATCATTCATTAAAAGAGCCGACTAAAATAGAATAACTATTTTTCTTTGAAAGGAAAAAACGTGCATTATATGGCATCGACTCAAAGGGAAACAAAATATTCAACAGCAAAAGAACTATGTATCATGAAGCATTACATAATTATATTAAATGATTATCAACGAACCGTGTAAAATCTTTAGATGGAATAAGAGCAGTTCTTTTACTCTTTATTGAGGAAATGTAATAGGAATCGAATTGACAAATTGGTGTCCGGGATTGAACGTGCGCCACAGGTACTATCTTGATTTTCAGGTAACAAAGTCACGTGTCAACACAATTTATCCAACACCAACGTTACCACATAGGGAGATAAATGATAGCTGGAAAAATTCAATGAGCCTCGTGAACATCATCATTAGCTATCAAACGGTCGGTAAAAAAATCATCTCATTTTTGAATTATATATTTATTTGTCATTGCCATTCAATTAAAAAAGGGAAATTTGGGGCGTTGTCATTTCTACTACAACCGCATTAGTCTTTAATAGAAAATATTAATTATTTAAGTTGAGAAGTATATTTTCTGTTTTCAATTTACGATTTAGTTAGTTTCAATTAACTACTACGCTCTTTAACATAGCGACGTATCAGATAATGTCACAAAGTTTAGATATTGTGAATGCAAACTATTTAATGTTCATATATTCTCATACATTTTCAAAATTATGTAAGAAAATTATTTAGTAAACATGCTAAACCACGCAGCCAACTGACTTTTCCAATCACTGCAGGTGCTTGACAGTTGTCATGGAGGCACGCGCGATGCTTCAGTAACTGACTAGAAGTATCGATGTCCCTGATTGGCTAATCGCTTGGGAAATTGAACCAATTGTCACCCGTATAAATGAGCAAAAATGGGCAAGATGAAGATATGACGGTACAAGAGCGATTTGGGATGCTGGCAAATTTGTAACCGACCCGGAACATTGGATTATTGTAATTACTTCAATTAGGTACGTCTATTTTTATTTGTTTTTATTTTTTGATAGAACAGGAGCCATTTTTATTAGAAAGGCAGTATCATTTTCGACATTTTAATCACATCATGCTTCAAATAATATTATTTATTGTTTAGGTTTTTATCCGAGATTAAAGAATTGATACTCTTATGCATAAATGTTTTTATAGAAAATTTGTTTCTATGCCTTATTAAGTGGAACGTAAAAAATTGTTATAACGTATTGAAATCTAATAAATTTAAAATAACATCTTTCAATTACATCGCAAAAAATATTTAAAGAGATAAAATTTGGCACACTATCAAATAATTACTTCACATGAAATTGATTAAGTCACTTCCAGTTAAATTCTTTATATTTCAGTGACAATGTCATTTCTTGAATTATATATCCGCTCCTGATAAATATTTTTTAACCAGAAAGTAATGCCCGAAAATGAAAACGTAAAATAGTGATTATTTAATATTCCTAAAATGATGTTTGATGCGATACGTTAAGATGCTCATCTTAGTTAAAACATTGCTGTTCCCCGTAAATTATTTTCTATTTACCAAGTCAAAATAAATCTTGTTCCAAGGGGCATAGATTTAAGCAATGATCTTAAAATCTGTAATTAATTCATCATTATTACAAAAGAGAAAGGGTTTATCTTTTTGAACTGTATTTTCACTTAACAGTTCGAAATGATATAGTTACATTAATAATAACATATTATAATAAAGATAATAATATACTTCAACGGTATGATTTTTATAATACATTTGCAAGTTTATCCTTAACATTGCATGACTATATAAAGTATGTGTTAAATATTTATTAAATGATCGTAATGATTATCGTAACATAAGAAAGCTTGACGTCCTAAAATCATATTCGTTTATGAAAGTCCACTAATTCCACATTTTCTTCGTTAAAATTCATTTATTTATTTTCATTTAAAATAATATTTGTACTTTTAAAAGCTTATTTCATATGTTATACCTAAAGCAGTTCCCTTTGTATATCATACCTGTAAGTTTAACCCTAACTCAAGACAAAAAGACGGCTTTTCTAATATGTAAGATGCGTTGTACTCTGAAAAGAAAAAAAATGAAAAAAAATAACATCATCATTACATCATTATATTGTTTTCATGTATTTTGTCTATATATGTTTTTTCCTTTAGAAATGAATATAAAAATAAATAAATAAATTAATAAATAAATAAATAAATAAATAAATAAATAAATAAATAAATAAACAATATATTTCTATTAGAAATCTTTTCCTACTTTTATAGAAATATTTCAAACTTCTATTTCAATGACGCAACATAAAAGACAGTTCTTTGTATGTAATGTTAAGATCTATTTTTGGGTAAAAAATTGAAATTCAACATTGACGTTATGAATTGCTTTGTTTCGACAGCTTTGAAATCACTACTTATATAAAATGGTATTCCAGGGTATTGATAAAAGATGATGTTTTTATATTCAAAATTTACCCACTAAAAGTCCTCTTTTTCATTTCCGAACAAGTGAGCGAGTATGCTTTCATTTGATCTTTTGTATCTGTCGGGTATCATCAATTGGATCATTTCATTCTATAGATCTTTTACTGACCTAACATGATGAAAAATCTAAAATAAAATCTACATGTTTTAGATCGATCTATGTTGTTAGATACTGCAGTCAGCATATAGCATATCTGTACAACGTGTCTATGCAAATCGAAGTTAATTAGCAGTACAATTTAATTAAAGAGCCACTGCTCTTACGTAGTTGTTACACACAGAGACGCTGCAGTTGTAGAAATTATTGTTCATGCAGTTTTTGGTAACTCTTTTGTTTAAATTGCACTTCACATTTGTTTTATGTTTTTTAATATTATCATACGTTAGTAATATACTCATAATAATGTTGTTTCGAGTTGTCAAATGTTTGCGAAATATTAAATAAACTATTCTTTACTAAACAAGAACCAAGGACGGCATGTCACCAAAATGATGAAGGGGTATTGCGTTGTGGAAATTCTTGCATCAACACATGGATTATAATGAATTTCTATTGTATTAGCATTAAGGTGATTTTGAATAATATAAATCAGTATCGTAATGTTTGTTTTAATTATTCATTTTTGCACTTACCATGCCTTTATACTACGTCATATTTACACTAACTTCTAGAATGGAGGACATTGTGGGGCTTTGATTACGATAAGTAAAGTACAAACTAAGAATATTTGTAGTTACCCGAGATATCAGTATAAAACATGTTTCTTTTATTCAAAACTGTTTTATTCAATAAAGTATATGTCATCTTTAATATACTTTGTTGCAACTTCTTCGTTCAAATTTTTATTAACTTTAGAATATATGACAATGAATTATTTGATTTAAGGAATTCAAACGGGAAATTTACTTGTCTGAAAGGAAGCTGATTACATCAAAATTAGATTTGATTTGAGTTTATTAAGAACTTCAGTTTTATTTCACTATCTAAACTATTTCACTAAAAGTGGATGAGTAAATAAAATAAGATTCGTAATTTGTTCAGTAAAGCAAAAGACCCAGAATGATCACATTTGACTTAAGAAAAAACAGAGGGTCAGCAATTAATTCCGTGGGTTGTGTGTCATTTCATTATATTTGTTTTCTTCTTTTTTATAACAAATAAACGTTTTCACAACAGAATTGGGCAACACGCGTTAAAATAGTGATTCAAATCATACAATGAATTGTAATGAAATATATTCTATCTGAAATTTGTATGTACTTCAGATAATAATTATGAAACATAGAACTGTAATATGTCAATGAAATACATAACACTAACTAAAATTATCAAGCATCATGTCAAACATTATTTTCAAAACAAATCTTATCTTTATATATTTATTTGATGATAAACAATGATATTAATATAAAAGTTTATGACATTTCTTCTGTTGATTAATATTCTCGATATCTATTACTATAGCAATTGGATATGCACAGGCAACTAAGAGCAAAATTATGTACATAAAAAACTCTCATTGTTGTAATTTGGAGAGTTTGAAAATCTTAAATAGTTAATTTTGTTACATTCTGGAAGAATTTTGTACCTGAAGACCAGTAATAACACACTTTAGTATAACAAAATAACCAGACAATTTACAGTTCATAGTTAACATTTATTATCATTCACTTATTTTATTGATCTTGTTCTTAAAACAGTTAAATATTAGGTATAAAAATATAAAGCGAAAAATAGATATATCAGCCCAATCCAGATCTAAAGTTAACTACATTGTATTTTCACGTTTAATTTATTTAACCAATAAACTGCTAGCTGTTCAATCACGCATGTAGTTTTACGAGATATCCTGTGAGGTGTTACATCGTGTATACAAGTTGTACAGTTATTGTTTGCATGTCATCTTGTCATAAAATGTTGTAGGGGAATAAATCCCGAACTCACACTGCACAAGGAGCAAAGGTAATGCTTCGTCTAAAAAGTTGATGACTAATTGTAAAAATAAAGTGAAAACGAACAAGTCCAATTTTTATGTGCAATAATATCTTTTTTTAATTCTATCCTAAAAAAGAATCCTAAAAAGAATTTATTACAAATACGTCAATATGTGTAGTTAATTCACAGCAGATAATTTACTTTAATATTGTCAACATACATCCTATTCACTAGTTAAATAGATGTCAAATTTTATCCAAGGTCAAATAACATTCAACAACTCCATTGCATAAAAATATCGACGATTACAATTAAAGAAAAAAACACTGACATGCAAAAGTTCCTTTTAAATATATATCTATAACCAAAACGAACTTTGAAATAAATTAAAATTTCATCTTTTTTTTTGTTTCTTCTGTATCGCTCTTTTGTGGAACATATTTTATAGCTACAAAGTATGCCTTTGGTACCTTTGAATTTATTAACATGAATCTATCAACTAAGAATGGAGTATCAAATCTATACTCGATTTATTTCTCTGCCAACATTTAAACTTATGTATTTTACTTTGCAATTTTCTACATAATATTATTATACCTAATGTTTCAAATTTTGCCAGTTTTGCGCCAGTTTCAGTATAATAGCAGTGAGTTTTAACATTATATGAGGCATTATCTTATATTATAAAATTCTAACATTGTAATAGCAAGAAAAAAATAAAAGAGTATAGGATACAAAAGATTAAATTAAAAGTATGATTATCAAGTACATATAGTTCTGAATTCTTCTGAAAATTTTCAACACTGTCATTATCTGATCCCATTTATTAGTACTATACTCGATATTCTTAAATTGACAAATGAGCTTGAAAAGTTCTTAAAATAGGGGCACATACCGTCATGTTTGAATGATTGACAACCGTGTTTCCTTCTATAACCTACCGGATACTCTGTATCCCATTATGCACGTGTTTCATGTTCAACCATATCGCAAATGTCCATATCATCGTGCTAGCAAATGATATGCGATTAGTGAATGTCACGTGACACGGTGCATGTGCTGTGCGTCCTTTGAGCTGATCTTTGCTCCCGGAGCTATACCAGCATTTCTTGATACTGCAAAACATTTAGCAGAAAATCCAATTATTGTAACCTTAACCTTCGATTTTAATACGATATTCTACTTAACACGGGCTATAATTGGAATAATATTTTTGATTAACAATTTCAATGAGAAAACTGACACAGTGATCACGATTATTATTTCTCCGAAAATGAAAAAAGCAGAGTTATGATGCTGCAAATAAATTGCATAATTTTACTGATCAGTAATTTCTACAAATTGCAAAGCAGTGATAACATACCCACAAAATAGCCATGCAGTCATAGTTAATTGTTATATTTTTGATGAACTATTTATGAAAATATAATATTATAAAGTTAATTGATATCCTTTTTAAACTGTTCTGATAATTTCTTACATGACTGAATT
This sequence comes from Ruditapes philippinarum, assembly GCF_026571515.1. NCBI lineage: Eukaryota > Metazoa > Mollusca > Bivalvia > Venerida > Veneridae > Ruditapes > Ruditapes philippinarum. The sequence goes on along the minus strand of NW_026857524.1, from coordinate 81,198 downwards.
ATTTCTGGAGGTTCTATTCATCGGTTATATCAATTTCAAACTTCATGTGCCAATCAAATTCTCGTCAAAAGTCAAGTTGCTCTTTGACATTCTTGTCATTTGCACGTTATGCTCGATTGTTTGTTTTGGTCAAGTTAACCGCCTTGAATTATGTGTCGCCAGCGTCCACTTTAATTGACGTGGATACCATTGCGCATGTACAGAACAACGCATGCAAGGATTTTCTAGATGCCATTGTCTTTCCTATTTGTTTATAGAAACACTCGAAACTGTTGAATAGCTTTCAATCAAATATAACGTGTTTTAAACATGCGTGAAGATTCCAATCACTGTAACAAGCCAGAAGCAAACTTGAACGCTTTAATACCACCGTCGACATTATCAACATCCACTGAATGTAAAAGAAACGATTTTACTAGTAAGGACAACTACCTTTTATAAAAAGTTAATAACATGTTTTAGCATCGATAAACAAATTTACTTTGAGCTTTGAACTTTAGGTTAGTTAATCTGGGCCGAGGTTTTCCTTTCATTCCAATTTGATTATTCACTTTATGACTTGCCATTTTTATTCTATTTTTATCATTATGATTATTTTTAAGCTAATTTCATCATCAATGACGTCTTATTTCTTTAAGTGTCATGTTTAATACGTTTATGCCATAAGCTGTGTTTAAACTCATTTTTTGCTATTTTTAATGTATGCTTCTAAATTTGGGATCTTAGAATAAGAAAATGGGTTCATCCTATATATATCCTAAGTAAAACATGAAGTCTCAAAGTCTTAAATTTTATTTCTCTCTTCCACACGGAACTACCGATCGATTTTAATTTCAACAAATAGTAGAGTACAATACTCAGTTGTACTTACAGCATATTATCAGCAACGGTGCAATCTTATTCTAATTTAATAGTTTTATCTAGCGTTTACAACAATTCCCTTATTCATCTAGAAAAAAAGTCTTGCAGAAACAAAAAGATGGGAAACGCAATTACGTTGGTTTGTAAGGCAAATGAGTAACAAGTCTTTCCACTCTACGGCAATTATACTAAAAGTTAGCAGCATTTCCCATAAATCACCGCTGTTAATATTTAATTTCCTTTGTCAAATTTATCCCAAATAGCCAATCAAATAACTCAGAAAGGGAACTAATAAAATAAGAGCTGCACCAATTGAGAGAATTCGGAATGCCTCGGTGCCTCTAAATTAATATACGTGATCTGGAGTTTTGATTCGGTGAGTGGGAAAGTAAGGTGTAAAGGAGAATAATGCTTTTCTCAGAGGACAAAAAAGCAGAGAGTTCATGTTAGAGGATAGGCAATGCTACCAGTGTCATCAAAAGACAAACAAGTATTAACATAGGAAAAAAATAAACATGTCCCATTTGAAGTCAACGGGTGAAAAATTTTAACATGTATTTCTACGACTATCTAAATTCAATTTTGTAAGTATGCTGTCATCATATTAAAAGGACTCATTAGTCTCTTAGGATTGAAAAATAATGTCTATTTCTATGGCTGTCTATTTTAATCAGCTTTTCATGCCATGTGATTTCTATGGCTAACTTTTCATGCCAAGTGATTTCTATGGCTAGCTTTTCATGCCAAGTGATTGATAAACAAAAAATAATTAGATAATTTACAATATTGTATTATTTTAATTTACAATATTGTATTATTTATAAAAATGGCATATAGTGATAGCATGACATGACAAACATAATTGTTTGCATTCACTTCAGTCAATCAGTCACCACCCTCAACCAGTTTCCATATCTAGAATTGCTCATGGTCAACTTTCAATTATTAATCTGGTCAGACTATGCGGACGTGCACTATACTGGCGACAAATACAAATCACTTTTAGGTCCAACAGGACAAAAATTAGACCTAGATAAACTACACGTTAATTATGCACACGATATAAATTGAGATATATAATGGGTTTATATCTAAAATTCCAATTCTACCTAATTTTCTGTGGACTTTGTAGTTTCCAAGGCAAAACTGTTTAACAGTGGTTTTCGTTTAAATACAGTTTTGGTAACTCTTACCTAACGAAAACAGTAACAAGACAATATTATCATACTTACTTCAAATATCGTTCATTCGAATAGAAACCCAAATTTCATTTTGTATGGCACTGTTCTCACAAATTCGACATTGTGTCTGTCATACAGTGTCCGGTGTGAAATTAAATATCAAATGAAATTTCAGAATGATTATGTTACATGAGTGGTACAAACAGATCGTTATATTGGAAATTGTAGAAAATAAATGAAAATTTTTAATTAAAGATGATATAAATTTAAATAAAATTCATTTTCGTTCAGCTTAACTCTACTCCTGCAGAATGTATAGGACTGAATTTGTTCATTACATATTCAATTCCGCTAAATTACAATGAACAAGGAGAGTATTAGAAAATTCTGATAGATTATGAATTTATTTTAATTATTCTGTTCAAATTGCTATGTAACCTGAGACTTAATTCTAATATATTATTTAAGATATAATTCACATAAAATACTTCAAAACGTTCGATTACAAATATCTGATCAATTTAGCATGTTTAATTTGTTTAAAATTTGCTCAAATTTGTCAAAAAGTTAAATCATTTGAACTTTAAAATGATTATTTATATTGTTAAAATGTTAATGACAACACACATCTGTCTGTTGAGGCATAATAATAGAATTTATCAATGCAAGTTTGGTAGAGCGGGACCCCATCAATATTTTAAGGGGCAAGATTTACTCAGTGAGGGGTCTTTAGCTGGTAACGGGAACGTGTAATCTGGACCCATGTATCTATTACGTGCACATGATTTAATGCTATGCTCATACAAGCGTTTAGACAGTCCATGAATAGATACAGGGGTAAAAAGGTGGGGCAAATGTCATCATGATTTGTTTGATATGAACACGCTGAAATGTGAAGCAGATTGTTTGTATTTTATTAAATTTTGAACTATCGAATAAACTTGATAATAGGATGGAAAAGAAATGAAAACAGATGCACCGATTTTGGTATTTATCCGCGCCGTTTTTATTGCCCTAATGACCCGTAAGATAATTTACCACTTGACTGGGCATTAGTGGTTAGATTTAGACACTCAATAGGCTTCATGTCAACAAGCTAATAAAGAAAACAATATTTGTAATACTCACTGTATTATTAAAGAATTCATAATTTGTATTTAAGCCTATGATAAATGGGACAATACCAGACATTGTGTTCCTACAATAAGAGCTCACAGATGCCGCGTGGAAACAAACATAATTGTACAAATCACAATTTAAGAATTATCAAAAAAGCTAATTAATCATTAAAAATGAAGAAAATAGCCGTATTTAAGAATAAAACTATTTTGATTTAATCTTCGCCTCATTTTTAATTTACCGCATGTATTAAAACTTTTTTATCAAATGTTTACTAATGCTTGGTAAAAGAAAAAATAATAAGAAAGAATAAAAACTTAAGCTAGTGATTGAGCATTATGAATGGAAGTCAAAAAACTATTTTCATTACATTTTGTCTGCCTCCTGCACAAATTCACACTTGACCCTATTTTTTCAGGGGATTGCGTCTCACAAGTTCTAACTCCATTATAACAACATTATACATGTCCGTCCTCTCTACCGAAGTAAAATATATCACTTTCTAAAGAATTATGTGCCTTTAGTCTCGTTTAGTTCCAACTGGTATTTGATACAAATTTATTTCTGTTTTGAATAGCAATTAGTGAATATTAAACAAAATAGATTTCTACAAAACGATATTATCATCGGTAAAATGATGTTCAAATTTGGAAGTGAAAAAAAATAATATTCAATACCATAAATGCAGAAGCAATAAAGCCAAAAGAAATCAATGTTATTTTCTATATTGTTGTTTTTTTTTTCTTTTAAATTGTCCTTTCTTTTTTATACATTTTCCTTATTCTTTATATCAAGTTCGATTGTACATTTTTTTATAATTCATTTATGGATAAACCTATTTAGATATATCTTATTTTAACACGAAAGTCAAAGATTCCAAAAAAAATTACTATTTAAAATGCCTGTATATATAAAGAAATATCATATATACATGTATATACAGTATCTTTGCCATACGTAAATATCTTTTAAAAAGGTATTGCCAAAGGTAACTTTGTTGCTGATTGCCACTAAAATGATACTTATATTGATTTTTTTCAGGCACGTAATGACACTGACTGAGGAAACAACTTATCTACCATCGATGCACAGCAGCAAAGGTGACATAGACCCTGACAATCATTGGGACATTAATGACAATGTCCTTCCAATGGTACGTACATAGGCTAACTTACAGATTTCTTCATATTTCGTTAATTAGTTATTGAAAAAATGTTTGAATTCAAAATTTAAAAAATGTTAATCGATAAACCATATGATTTAATTAATCTTTTTTGTTTTTAGGTTGAAAATAAATATTTAAAACACAGTCCATGACTATGGGATTAAGTTAATTTTAAAAAATAGGTTAATTTTTTACTTTAGAATAAAATAATGTTATTCGGATAGAGCTTTATGAACAATAGTGTATCCGCATCTTTTGCAGCTCTGTACAAATATTTACAAGTAGTTTGATAATTTTATTATGAATTTTTTTTAAAGCGGAAAAAAGCTTGAAAAAATTCCAGGAAGGGCCCTGACGGTAATTGCCTTTCACTTTAAAACAGTCACGAACAGAAGACCCCGGGAGGGTCATGTAAAGTGGGGGGGAAAATTTGCGTAAAAAAAACAATATAACGCTATGATTTTAAAAGGGAATCATGTTTTGGTGAACTATATGTAGCCCATGATTTTTGGGGAAAGTTTTAAAGGGGAAAAATCCCCCTTAACCAGCAATCTGTGACAAAGCTAGGAGAAAACAAATAGGTAATACTTACTCCATAGATTCGTTTATATTTTCTATCGGATTAACAAACAAATAAAGAGCACTGGTGACCTGGTTGTTATTTTTTCTGCCTTTTAATAATGACTACTGTGTTCAAGTCCTGGTACATAATACTGATTTTTACCAGAAAGTGGCCTCGAGAGAGTTTCAAAACTATACATGTATATTCTTTCTTCACATCCGATGTTAAATACATGGTAAGAGGGTATGATTTATCGAAATCATTTATTGTTCGCCTTTAAGGTCTTGCCGGGATTAATTATTTTTCGTAGCTTAAGGAATGACTATGTTGATTGTTTAAACCTCTCCTTTAATTAGTTACATTATTTACTGTTTACCTTATATATGATCTGCTTCATATCAATTTGATTTTTTTTTCAAATATATTTTATTGTTATGTAACCTGTATATGTTTACTTTTGTACTGAAATAAAATAAATATTATAGTGTGAAACTTAAATACTAGTAAGCTTTTACTTCGTCATCTTTATCCCACTTTCTATTTACCTTTTCAGGTAAAATGTGTCCTAACCCGACATGCTCCGGTGTTCTGGATCTGTTACCATGCCGGGGTCACAGCGGCTATCCAGTGACGCACTTCTGGCGTCATTACCGAGGTGCAATTTACTTCCAGGCCAAAGGTGTTCACGATCATCCAAAACCTGAACTGAAAGCTTCAGCAGAAGCGAGAAGGCACCAGAGGTCTTTAAGAAGTCAACGACTTGGAGATGTATGACGATTTGTTATCTTTATAAAGTCTTTGAATATATCTGAAATCGCCTCTTGATAAACACACTTTAGAAACTGTGGTAACTGTGGTAACAAGAATATATTTTACTTTGGGATATGATTAAGCATGACTTAAATACCTTAATTAAAAGTAAGTGACTGATACGCTAAGGTTTGGTGTAGCCAATAAGACTGCCTCTCTCCAATAGTTTTAATGTAAGACGTATATTCATTTCATCTTAAATAGTTGAAGAAAATTTTTAGTAAAATGTGTCTATATAGACAGTTTTAGTTCCACACTTATTGCGGTGAGTGATATGCCTAAATTATCAAATCTGTATAACGTACACAAAACAAAAGAGAAAACAATGATTTATCAAATAATTGATAGAAGAATGAATGAAATATTGATAGAAAAATGAAAATGAAATTTTAAATACATTTCTTTATAGTTTTATCAGGGTCTTCCTTTTTGAAATACCCTGGTTTCATGCATAGTATTCGGAGTTCACAAAAAACAACAACACATTAATTTCACAAATAAATTAAAAATGAAATGACGAAGTCAATGTAAATGCCAAATAAAATATTTAAAATAAACACACACAAAAAACTCACGATATTATATACCTCTATGCAAAAGAATAACTTTTTTTTGTAAATAAATACTTTATTTCTTTTTTTATTTCAGGACTGCAATGGAGGTAAAATGTTTCGTAAGCAAAGGGAGGGAACTGGATTATCTCCGATGAGACATCTGCTTACACCAGGTTAGTGAACTTGATAGGTTGTTCTGGCTGTTTTGATAACTTGTTTGTCAGTTGACGTCTGTCGTAATTCTTTAAATAAGTGCATATTAACTTTTGATATTGTCATTGTTTTATTAAAGGAGCTCCGCTGAAAGCCTTGAAAACATTAAACATAGATCAACTGGGATACGCTGAAAGTTAAGAAACAAATATACTTAAGATTTAAATTGAAAATCTGCTTGATTATCTAATCAATCATAATTTTGTCTCTCTTTCTAGAAAAAGACAACATGTGTTCGTGTCCGCCATTCGAGTGTACCTGCTCAAGATTATGGGGCTTCCAAGCAAGTCCAAAAGTAGCAAATTCTCCACCTTTTCCCGCCAAAAAGCTGAATTTTTATGGACCAGCCTTTTGTGAAATCCCTTCAGGATCGGGAATGCAGTCACTATCTATTGAGATTGATACTAACAAACATTTAAATCATACAAATAATTATGGGCTATTCTCGCATGATATTCAACCCAACCTACCAACACCGTTTGTGCCAAATGTTTCTCAGATGTCAAGTTTTCCAATGGTTTCTAACCAGACGTCATGCTTTGATACCCGACAATCAGACTTTTACCCGGCTCCTGCTACGGGATTTAGGGAACCAAATTATAATACTAACTACAACAGACGAAGTTGCGAGCGTGTGGATCATTCTGGTCAGGCACAACTATTTTTACCTTCAAAGCGATACAGATCAGCAATGGAATCATGTAACGTTTTTGAAAAATCTGAAAACGACATTTATTGTTCCCCGGTAAAGAGGATAAAATCCGAGAACTCTGTGACGTTACCGGATTGTACAGTTGTCCCAAACCATTCAATAAATTCAAGAAATGAAAACACAGAGGGATTATTTGACGACAGCGTTGATTTACTCAACAGTCCATTTGAGACTGAAATTTACTCTTCACTTGTACAGAGGTTTAACGATGGGACTTTAAATTCTACTCAGTCACAACCAGGTCTTACAAACATAGCCCCAACTTCATCAGTTTCGAATAATCTAGCCGAGTTGAAGACATCACAATCAGTAGATTCTAGACCTAGATCATGTCAAGATATTTTGCCCGGTTCAACTCCTAGAATTGTTGAAAACGCTTTTCGGAACTGTAACACTGAACCAATTCAATCAACAATGGAAGCGTTTTCCGGAAATGCCGGGTACTTTCCACTTCACTCTCAGTGTATGGCACAAGAAACATCAAATCAATCATGTAGTTATGATTATGACCAAAGACTTTCTCATCAACAGGCTCAAACTCAATCACAATACTGTAATCATAGTATAAATATCACTCTTCGGTACAAATAGTTTTCGAAATATTTTTCTTTTCTTTTTCCTTTTTTGTGTGTGTGGGGGAGGCATGACTAGACAAAATCATTTCTTAGATTTTGAAAAGACTGCCTTTATATGCTATTTTTAAAAAAAACGTATCGAAAGCATGACTGTCAATATCGTTCATAGATATATATAGATGTCTGAACGATCGTCTTATGACTTGTCAATATCACTTTAATGATATGAAATATATTTCTAAATGAAAGTTCTTTGTGTATAAGATATAAACTGATTTTGTAACGAAAGTTTTATGAGTACCACTAGTCTAATTTACTTTAAGATGTACATAGAATGCTAAATAAAAGTGTGACGAGCATGACCCGTCAATATCAGTCTAAGATAGATCTATATAAATTGTTTTATAAACAACAATGTCGATCAATATAACCCAAAGATATTATCTGGCTGATAGACAATCATAAAATTCAATATTTTAGATGTTATAGAGTATGAGACAAACATTTGAACAGAACCACTTTAAGATCTAGAAATGCGAAAAGGTGCATACTTGAACCCTTTCTTTGATACAATGTGCAATCCGGTTGATAATTCTTTTAAGATATTTTGTCAATAACGCTCTGTTCAAATAGATTTTTATTATTTATAACCGGAATGGATACTTTTATACCATATGTACTTTGTTCTTTGTTCTTGAAACATGTTGAATTGAAAAATCTCACTAATAAACTTTTATATATTTGCTATGATTTTATTCATGTTAGTCCCTAATATAATAATGTTATACCTATATTCATGTTAGTCGCAAATGTAATAATGTTATACCTATATTCATGTTAGTCCCCAATCCATTTATGTTATACCTATATTCCTGTTAATCCCCAATGTAATTATGTTATACCTATATTCATGTTAGTCCCCGATGTATTTAAGTTATACCTATATTCATGTTAGTACCCAATGTAATTATGTTATGCCTATTTTCATGTTAGTTCCCAATACATTTATGTTATACCTATATTCATGTTAGTCTCCGATGTAATTATGTTATACCTATATTCATGTTAGTCCCCAATACATTTATGTTATACCTATATTCATGTTAGTCCCAAATGTAATTATGTTTTACCTATATTCATGTTAGTCCCCAATACATTTATGTTATACCTATATTCATGTTAGTCCCAAATGTAATTATGTTTTACCTATATTCATGTTAGTCCCCAATACATTTATGTTATACCTATATTCATGTTAGTCCCCAATGAATTTATGTTATACTTATATTCATGCTAGTCCCCAATACAATTATGCTATACCTATATTCATGTATATCCCCAATGTATTTAAGTTATACCTATATTCATGTAAGTCCCCAATGTATTTAAGTTATACCTGTAGTCATGTTAGTCCCCAATGTATTCATGTTATACCTATATTCATGTTAGTCCCCAATGCAATTATATCATACCTATATACATATTAATCCCCAATGTAATTATGTTATACATATATTCATGTTAGTCCCCAATGTATTTAAGTTATACCTATAGTCATGTTAGTCCCCAATGTATTCATGTTATACCTATATTCATGTTAGTCCCCAATGCAATTATATCATACCTATATACATATTAATCCCCAAAGTAATTATGTTATACCTATATTCATGTTAGTCCCCAATACATTTATGTTATAACTATATTCATGTAAGTCCCCAATGTATTGAAGTTATACCTATATTCATGTTAGTCCCCAATGCGTTTATGTTATACCTAGATGCATGTTAGTTCCCAATGTATTTATGTTATACCTATATTCATGTTAGTCCCCAATGTATTTTTTTATATCTATCTAACCTTTTTTGTTTATTCTGTAAGTAATAAGATTTTGAAGAAATATGACCAAAATGTAATGTATGGTGATGTAGAAAAAAAAGTAATGTATCAAAATATCGTTAAGATATTTCGCGACGGGAGGAATAGTTTTTTTCACCTCCTACTTCAGCACGATAAAGCTTTACTTGTGTAATAAGTGATTAAAATCATACATATTTTTAACTTTATATCATAATATCAAAATAAAGGTACCACAAAAGGTTGAGAGTGTTTCTGAAGTATATCAAATATATGTACCTGTAATAAAAAAAGAAGGCATGTGGATAAAGTGGTATTATAGATGATTGTTCATAAAACATTTGACTGTGGGTTAGAGCCCTACTCGAGTCTCAACTATCTTTCCCTCCTATAACATCAATACAGAAACATTTCGGTGCGAGGCCAAATGTCATGTTTACTTCCTTCTAATCATTATTTTGCAAGGAAAAACTGTGAATGTTGTTGAGGGGGCAGGGGACCTAAGACTGAACAATTTTGTAGTTCAATGTGGCCAGAAACACAATTCCAAATATAGGCAGATAAACAGATGCACAGGATTATTCAAGGATATAATTATGACATACATTGAAAAACATAATACTTTGCAAGTATTGCTCCTAAAAATAATGGCTGACAGCAATTTATATTTATCCCCAACCAACAAAAATCAAACCTAAAATATACCTATATGGGCAATCTTCATGAAGGTGCAGCATACTGCAGAATTCGCCCGATTCCTTTAAAAATATCACTAACACACAGTGCAATCAATGGCGTTTTCAAAAATGACCAATAAAGTGTCTGTCATACGTTTAGATTTTTTGCAAAATTTATCCAAAGTTTCTTACTTGTTTGGAGCTGTCAAATCTTTATTTTTTTAAAAACTTTTTCATCTCCATTCGGAGGGTCAAAAATACATACAAAGCTACCAAAATGCTTACTTTCGGGTAAAAATCCAAAAATACTGCTCATTTTCTACACACAAACATGACAGAGAAATATCAAAAGTTTTCTGTACCTTAAAACAGCCTGTCTGAATAATGAATAAATTTTATCCAGGCCATCATTCGAACATGTCCCCTACCATTAATCATGATTTTGGTGGCCATTTTTTAGAATGCTTATTTCTAAACCTATATATATTCTAGAAAGCCTCATATGGAATAACAAATTAGGGTACTTTCGTGAAGCATTAAAATATCCATTTTGAGAGATGGCACGATTTATATGAATACTATATTAAGCTATCAAAAATAACATTATGGTCTAGATAACCATTGAAACTGGCCCACGAGCGAGACAAAAACATGCTTGGGGTAAGGAGATGGTGATGTTTTAGTTTCACTTCAAAAAGTGCTTAATATAATTCTCTAGATTGGCCAATGAGATTCTTAGATTTCAAATGAACAAGAAAAATGCTCTTCAATTATCAAATTCGTGACTTTTTTTATTAAAACACGTGTACGAGCATAGTCCAAGAGTAACAACTCATTCGAGGAGTTTCATTAAACATTGAAGAAGTAGTCTCCCATTAAAAAAACATTATTTAGTATTTGCATGATTGAACTGGGATAAAACAAGAATGATTATTATCTTCTACAAAAGAATAATTACTCACTCTACTAGTACCTTCCCTTGCCTATCAAAAGTTTGGTGTGTGTCACTAAGATTAACGATACAGATGTTCAAGTTCAAGTACTTGTCTGTTCTGATGTTAAATTAAATTTTATGTCTTTAACCTATCTTTATACCTCTTTTTTTCAAGATATATTTTTTTTCAAAACAATCCTATTGAGAACAAAACAGTTATAATATTTCTGTTGGTTCGTTTCCTCTCCTTTATGTTACAGATCCAATATGTAAGACGTATGATATATAGTCAACCGTTACAAAGGCTCAATACGACAGTGTTATTTAAATTATATCATTATTATCTTCTTCTATCATCATAATATCAATTACAATCACCAAAAACATAATTTATTCAAAAGGCGATTAAATTAAGACATGTCATCAGTTTAGCAATATCTTATATATTTTTCCATCATCATCATCATCATCATCATCAAGAAAGACCACTTTACCAAAATCTATATTCTTGCGCCCAGTTTCTATTTGATATCATGGACGACGATCATTTCTGACATCCATCACCGAGATCCATCCCCAGTGCAACATCCGTCATAACCCGGTCGTAATGTTAATGCACCAGCTGTATCGTTGTAGTCATCATTAAATCATTCAGAACAACATCAATATCAATGACGAATCAGAATCCGGATCGTGAAGATGGTACATGTTGAATTGTTTCTCATTATTTTTAAACAGTTTCAAAAGGGAAAATAAAACTTGTCAGCTTTCTATATAGTAAGTAAAAAACAGTTTTTTTATACTACATAAGGGGATATTTTTTGCAAATTTAGCCGTTAATATTGTGATATAATTTCAAGTTCCTGTGAATGTAGATTGTTGTTAAGTACAATACCGAAATTCTGTTGGACGATTAAGAAGGATAAAACTCTTGTTTCATCTAAACGAATGGACATACCAGTGACACTTATAAATTTAACAAATCAAAAATATTAAAACTGATAAGAACTTGATTTGTCATTCAGTCTGTTTCCTCAGTAAATGAAACTGACAATTAGGAAATGACATAGCAAAAAATCTTATGAGCCTTCTTGTCATTTACAATCTTTTTTCTTGATGTTGTCTGATAACTTTAAACAAAGAACCTTTAGAAGCGGTATTCTCTATGACTATTTTCAGATAAATTCGGGGAACATTATACAAACTGATATAGAAGAGCATATACTGGTTTAATTGAACCCAAAACTTATTTAAATACCCCTTTGTCAAAAAAGCAAGTAAATGAAGAAGTAACAATGTTGAACCCAGTTCAAGCACATGAACAACACCTGTACAGTATAAAGAAACTTGATAATTCCACCCGGTTCTGTCTAGATTACAGAAAAATAAATTTACTCACGGGATATCACTGATGCTTATGTTAGCATCTGATCATTCAAATATAACATTACAATTTACACAATAGATTTAGCCCCAGGATATTGGCAAAATGGACTCTGCCAGCAAATCTCTTACAGCATTTATTACACATGCAAGTCCTTTTCAATTAAGGGTCATCATGCCTTTTGGCTTATCAAATGCCCCGGTGACCTTTGGGCGCTTGATCGAAGTATTACCTTGAGAAAAAACAATTCAAAATTTAAAACAATCTTCTTGTATTTTCGTACTGCAATTTGGAACTTGAAGCCCCTTAAATAAAGATATAAAAATCAAATATCTGGGTGACCTCGTGTCTGAAGAGCCACCGCCGGGCCGGGGCAAATTCGACAATTTTACTTTTTTCCCAAAAAAACCCAAAAAAAAACATTTTAAGGGTGGGAAAATACAAAAATTTTTAAACCCGTTTGATAAATTTTCAAATTCCAAAAGGGCCCTTTAAACCCCTTTTGAAAAGTCCCTTTTGCCAAAATTTTTATAAAAAGGGTTTAATTTCTAAAGATAATTTTTTAAAAAAATATCAATTGAAATTAACAATATTTTTTAAAAATTTTGAAAATGGGGCATGGGAAAGAGCCGCATTTACGTTTAGGACAAACTTTTAGAAACATTAAAGAATTTAAATTTTTGGGTTTCCCCCAAATTAATTTAAAAATAGTTTATTACCTTTTTCCCACAATTTAAAGGTCTTGTCCAAATAAAACAGATAATGGGTAAAAACCCCCAACCCCCCAAAATTTGCCCTTTTCCTTTCATCAATCCACAATTCTTTGACCTTCCCATCCCATTCTTTATCAATTATTACAAGTGAAATATGTGTCAGTCAAAGTACTAAAGATCAGTGTCCTCTTTTGACTTTATTAACCCTTTCCCCTATGAGCATATTGTGAAAAATGGCCGTTTTCACTGAAAAGCCTCCTGTTACAAGTTCAAACTGCTATGAAACTATGAAAAATGCTTCAATACTTATCAAACTTGGCATAAATGTTGACTGGACCATTGCCTTTTTAACGACATGCTCAGTCTTAAATTTCCTGTTACCATGGCAACGAGGGGGCATCTCAAAATTGCCCAAAATCACTATTTTGCCTTGATTTTTTCCATCAAAATTTATTTCAAAGTGCTGCAACTTCTCAAGGGATTGAGATAAAGTCAAAGGCTTTTCAGCGTTGGTTACACGTTACATTATGATTGACTTGGTATCATTTTTAGTCTCTCATAAGTCCAAAATTTTCTTGGCGATGAGGGGGCCTCCGCCCCCTTCAAACCCCCCCTAACAGAAGGGGGCACATCCCCCTTCTGGCAACCCCCTAATGTATCTTTTGGATGGGGGAAGGCGCCGAAAAAGTGCTCATTTTTTTAGCAACATTTCTCAAACTAAGACATGTGTTTGGGGCCTAAATAGGACATTTTTTTCACTATTTGAGGCCTAAAAAGGGGGGGGGGGCTCGAAAGTGCGTTGTTTCGTGATATATGAGGTAAAGGGTTAACAAAAAATGATGAAAAACTTTAGAGTCACCTAACAGCTAGTTTTTTACATGTTAACATGTGGTCTTTCACCTAGTTTTGGTGAAAAATTGTTATTTTGTAACCTTTATAATTTTTTTAGTTAACCATTTCCCCCATGAGCATATTGTGAAAAATGACCGTTTTCAATGAAAAGCCTCCTGTTACAAGTTCAAACTGCTATGAAACTATGAAAAATACTTCAATACTTATCAAACTTGGCATAAATGTTGACTGGACCATTGCCTTTGTAACGACATGCTCAGTCTTAAATTTCCTGTTACCAAGGCAACGAGGGGCATCTCAAAATTGCCCAAAATCACTATTTTGCCTTGATTTTTTCCATCAAAATTTATTTCAAAGTGCTACAACTTCTCAAGGGATTGAGATAAATCAAGGCTTTTTAGCGTTGGTTACTCGTTACATTATGATCGACTTGGTATCATTTTTAGCCTCTCATAAGTCCAAAATTTTCTTGGCGATGAGGGGCCTCCGCCCCCTTCAAACCCCCCTAACAGAAGGGGGCGGAGTCCCCCTTCTGGCAACCCCCTAACGTATCTTTTGGATGGGGGTCGGCGCCGAAAAAGTGCTCATTTTTTGAGCAACATTTCTCAAACGAAAACATGTGTTTGGAGCCTAAATAGGTCATTTTTTTCACTATTTGAGGCCTAAAAAAGGGGGGGTCGGAAGTGCGTTGTTTCGCGTATATATGAGGTAAAGGGTTAAGTATGTATCCTTTTAACCTTTATAAGGTTATATCTTCAATATAACAAGAGCTGTCGAAGGATAGCAATGCTCGGCTATTCACAAGGATGATTCATTGAGTAGAAAAAGGGGCATAAATATGTAAATAAGTAAATCAGAGTTATGGGAGCTGTGCCAATCATGTTTAAAAGTCACAGTGAAAATGTATGTTAAGTTTGATTCCATTCCCTTCAGTAGTTAGGGAGATACCAGCTTACAAGCAAAAGTTAACCATGAGTTTCATTGAGTAATAAAAGGGGCATAAATTTGGAAATAAGCAAATCAGAGCTGTCCGATGACAGCATGCTCGACAATTACAACAAATATCAAAATAATGACATTGCACTCATGGAAAGGACAGGGATTGAATACAGGTCTACCTTTAGACAGACCAGCACTAACTGTGCGCTAGCCCGGCTGGTTTAGTGGAAATGCATTTTATATTTATCAGGATATTATTATGATCAGAAGTTTGAAGTACTGCAAGTGAATTTGAAATATTTATTCAAAAAGATCCAGTTATAAATGAAACAACTGGTACTTTTTATTAGTATTTATGAATATACAAAATGGAAGACTGGGTCACAATCATAAGTTACCAATAAGAATCTGAATATCATAAAAGCAATAAAACATTTGAAAAAAGCTAAAACATTTTTGAACAAAATAAACTTTCGATCAAATTTCAATGTGTAAAGGTGTCTAAAATTAAAAGATGTGAATAATTATGATAGCAAAAGTACTTCTGTACATTAATTATAAAAAGCCTCCACCTGTGAACAAAAAAAAAAATGTGTAAAAAGATTAAATTATCAGCATATCTTATTTTTATAACAAGAACTGTCGGAGGACAGTAACACTCGACTATTCGAAAATTTATCAAAAGGGTGTTTCATTGAGTATAATAATGCTTACCTATATGAATACATAACATTGTCCGAAAAGGTACAAACCCTTCAAGTTTTAATACATTCCCTTTAGTAGTTATGGAGATACAAGCTTACACACAAAAACTTAACCAAGAAAAAGGAGCATAATTATGCAAAAAAGTAAATCAGAGTTATGGGACTTGTGCCAATCATCTTAGATAATCACAGACAACAAGAGTGTGAAGTTTCAACCCATTCCCTTCAGTAGTTATTGAGATACCAGCTTACACGCAAAAACTTAACCAAAAATTTCTAAGTCAAAAAAGGGGCATAATTATGCAAAAATGCAAATCAGAGTTATGGGACTTGTGCCAATTATGTAAGATAATCACAGAGACCAAGTGTGTGAAGTTTCAATCCATTCCCTTCAGTAGTTATGGAGATACAAGCTTACACGCAACATCTTAACCAAGAATTTCAAAGTCAAAAAAGGGCATAATTATGTCAAAAAGCAAATCAGAGTTATGAAACTTATGCCAATCATCTTAGATAATCACAGAGAACAAGTGTGTGAAGTTTCAATCCATTCCCTTCAGTAGTTATGGAGATACCAGCTTACATACAAAAACTTAACCAAGAATTTCTAAGTCAAAAAAGGGGTATAATTATGTAAAAAAGCAAATCAGAGTTATGGGACTTGTGCCAATCATCTTAGATAATCACAGAGAACAAGTGTGTGAAGTTTCAATCCATTCCCTCCGGTAGTTATGGATATACCAGCTTGCATACAAAAACTTAACCACAGGGACGCCGACAAATGGGTACCTGCATTAGCTCGATTATTCTGCGAATATTCGAGCTAAAAAGGTATGCAACAAATTCCTTTTAAAATCAAGGAACAAGTCAGCAGTTTTGTAATGGGTGTGTTAGAGTTGAATGGACAATCATGTTAGAAGAGTGAAAAATATCTTTGGAAATAATAATGATTGTTCTGTAATAATTATTGCACCTTTATGTTGAAAGTTGTTTATGTTGTATAAAGTTCAAAAGGGGAGAAAAATCGGCCTAAATGCAGGACAGAATTATGGATCTTGGTCAGTGACCTACAATAATGACCCTAAAAGCACATGTGAAATTTAAAATAAATATCTTTGATAGTAATTCAGATATGTAAACCTTGCATGTAAACATTTACCAAGAGACAAAGTAGAAAAGGGAAGATAAATCAGCTTAAATGCAAGATAGAGTTACGGAACTTGGTCGTGACATACAATTATGACCCTTCATGAATATGTGAAGTTTCAAATCAACTATGATAGTTATCGAGCTATGTAAAATTTACATGATTGTAACCATAAACAAAGAGACTAAGTAAAAAAGGGGAGATAAGTCAGTCTAAATGCATGGTACAGATATGAGTGCTGTTCAGTGATCATTATTTATGACCACAAATATACATACATGTATGCAGTTTTAAGTTTGTATTTTAAATAGTATTAGAGAAAAACTATCATGTAAGACTTAACCAAGAAAAGGATACTTTTTAGTTCAAAAGGGAGCATAATTCAGTCAAAATATATGGTAGAGTAATGGGTCTAAAAATGTTACCTTCAATTATTACCTTTAGTACATGTGTAAAGATTCAAGTAAATATCTTTGATAGCTCTTAAGACCTTTATCGTTTAACCAACATTTCTAATTTTCAAAGGGGAATAATTCTGCAAATATTGCAGACAGTTACTCTATATTTAAATTATAGTAAATTTCAACTGAATATCTCTAACAATTATTGAGATATTTGACGTAACAAAAAACTTTAAACAAAATTTCTCAGTTAAAAGGGGCATAATTCTGTAAATATTGTAGGCAGAGTTATCCAACTTGTCAGTCTGATGTTCATTGTTACTATAAAAAAAGTATTGTAAATTTCAATTGAACATCTCAAGCAATAATGGATATATTTGACTTCACAAAAAACTTTAACCAAAGCAGACGTCGATCCGGACGCCGGGGCGACTGCAATTGCAACATCGCATTGAAGTAGGTCAACTGGCTGTAATTTTCCATTTAGTCTATTACCGACCTGATAGAAAAATCATTTCATTATACAATGTAATTAATTTTTACCAGTATTCTGGTAAGTTTCTGTTATCTATATGGATTGTAGTATTTTGAATCATTCTCAACTATTTATCTGAGTATGACAGGATCAAAACAGTATTATTTGGAGACAGCAAACTATTTCATTGGTGGAAATATTTTAATTGCATATCTAGATGTCAATAGAAAAAAGAAAAAGAAATAATACAAACATTATTATATCGCATTTATTTTAACATTTATTTTCTAAAGTAATATATCTATGTCACGGGGTTTTGAGATCATGAAAAATAAGACTGTCTTATTCAAATGTTATCTGGTGAAACTGAAAATTATGAAACCACCATCTATGATCTGAAGATTTGCAGCAATGCATGGCGAATCTAGGCAAGTGGTAACATGATATTTGTAAACGTGTCCTCGCATGCCGCTGAAACCACGTGACATCTCCCCATCACTTTTTGCACGAGCAGTCGTTGCCACATCCGCATGTGCCTTCCCCAGTACAACCTTTCCCACATGCACATGAACCTGAAAACATGCAAGATAAACCGTGGCGATCAAATAATCTAAATTACTAATGAGATAAAAGTGTTGTTTATGTAGATCTGTAACACTGATGTAAGTAAGTTCAACCTTTTGATAACAGAACACGAATAATTATACATGATTAATGTTAAAACGTGATAACGGAAGGTAACTGCCCTAATAAAAATATCGAAAAAAGATAAACATTAAACATGTATCCCAAAAGTTCATTTTTTACATACCACTGCACTTGCAGGTGATGACTTTACATCCGGGACAGCTGCAATCGGAGCCACATTTGCAGTTAGGACCACATATGCAGCCGTCTGCGCTCGTACATTGGTCGGAACACTTGCAAGTTCCAGCTGTAATAAAAATCGTATCATATAATTATATATAACTATTTAGATATATATGTGTATGTATATATATGTAGCAGTAAGTAAATAGCCCAGTGATCATAGGGTATTAAGTTTTAGCCATACTCGCCAGTCTTTTTTCTCTTATGGCAATAGAACTAGCCTCTGACAAGAACAAACTTTTTTTTCTGAATAATGAAATCTCTGGATTTTCATTGGTCAATGAACATTATGGACAGGTTTCCGATCTATATCAAATACTCGAGATCGGAGTTGGAGCTTAGAAAATCTTTAAAACTCAGATAGGTTCAGGAGAAGAGTAAGTTATTTATATAAAGTACAAGAACGTCATTCCCTATCTAAGCTTTACAAAAACCGGTTTAACAGGGTGATGCTGCCCCGAGAGGTTTTGGACCCAGGAAAGTTTAAAAAAATTAACAAAGGGCAAAAACTCCAAAATTAGGCAAGGCTGAGTAATGTTTTTTTGCACTGCACTTTTTTTCAATGAGATCTATCTATCTTTAAAGTTTCCTGATGATATCTCTTATAGTTTCAATGTTATGTACCGGAAAAAATTAAAGTGTAATAATAAACAAAGGGCAATAATTCCAAATTAGGTTCTTAAAGCATTGCAGTTCTATTCAATGATATCTAGCTATCTACAAAGTTTCATGTTGATATAACTAATAGTTTTAGACTTATGTCCCAGACAAAAGTCAAAAGGTCAAAATAAACAAAGGGCAATAACTTCAAAATAAGGCAAGACAAAGTAATTATTCTTTAGCACTGAACGTCTACCCAATGAGACCTATTTATCTACAATGTTCATGCTGATATATTTTAGAGTAATGTACTGGACAATGTTCAAAGTGTCAAAATAAACAAAGGGCAATAACTCCAAATGAAGGCAAGACAGTGTTGTAATTCTTGTGTTCTGCAAACCTACTTAATGAGATATATCTAACTATAAAGTTTCATGTCGATATGCCTTATAGTTTTAGACTAATGTCCTGGACAAAGTTCAAAGTGTGAAAATAAACAAAGGGGAATAATTAAAAAGATAGGCAAGGCAAAGGTTTTTGAGCACTGCACACCAACTCGTTGAGATATATCTACCTACAAAGTTTCTTCTTGATATCTGTTATACTTTTAGAGTTATGTCCCAGACAAAGTTCAAATGTAAAAATAAACAATTGGGAATAGTTCAAAAATTAGGCAAGTTAGAGTTACGGTTCAGGTACACTGCACACTTTCTCACAAAGTTTCATGTTGATACCTCTTATACTTTTAGAGTTATGTCCTGGACAAAATTCAAAGTGTAAAAATAAACAAAGGGGAATAATTTAAAAATTCGGCAAGGCAAAGTTACGGTTCTTGTGCACTGCATACACTATTAATTAGATTTATCTACCTACAAAGTTTCATATTCACACCTCTTGTTGTTTCAAAGTTGCTCCCGGACAAAAAAAGCGGACGGACGGACGGACGGACAACGCGGCGAAAATTCGGGGAGCATGGAAATTAAAGATATTTAGACTCTGACTATACAATCAAAGCACAGAAGTGTCTGACGACGCAAACAAATAAAAACAAAATCGGTTTATAATCTCAAAACCTTCACCTTTCTGACATTCTGAGGCCCAAACAAATTCAGCGCCTTCTTTGCTTTGATTTATTTTCCCACACACACAGACATAATATTGTTTATATCATAATAAAGGTATAAGATAAATCAGAATTAAAAAAAAAATAAACATTGGAAAGCTTGCTTATAATAGTAGCGTAAATCAAATCATCAAAATAAGAATTTGGCTTTTGATCCGAAAACCCCACTGTATAGAACTGTAATAAACTATCTTTGTTTTAAAGCGTTAATATTTAAAATAATAAAATACATGACTTGTGCCATATATCATTTATGTAAGGAGTTTTCACGCATGAAAAAAAAACACCATTTACAAAAAACAGCGCGGGAAATTTATGACCCCAAAGGTTAATAGACGGATAAAATTTGAATACCTGTTATTCAACATGTTTTAATTACACAGTAAAGTTACGCTGGGGGGTAAGTAGGTAATTTATATTTCATTGATATGTCAACATGGCAAGATCACATAACGTCGTAATGGAAATAAAATCTAGTCAAATTTCATTCATTTATCAATCTCATTTTCACCTTTTAAATATTTTTTAAAGTTGAATTCACAATAGAATCTACTTCTTTTAACGCAAACTTTCTCACATAGCGAAATTCTTAACAGCATTTGACATGACATTATAATTGAATCCAAGGTAAAAATTATGTAAAAGTTATAAACTAAAAAAACCCTCAAAATTTCAGCATGCAGGATGTGTTCTACCCCAGTAAATTAACAAATTGACATCCCCGTGATACTAAATAATAAAAATAGCAATCTTAGCAAGGTTGAAAATTTATATTCGACATCAGGCTCACTGTTATTTGAATAATTCTTTAAATAACACATATTCATTGCATAAAATATTTTCACGAAAAAAGATCAGTGTCTGTTTGATAAAACTAAATCAAAACTTTATTCCATTGTTATATTTTTATATTCAACAATTACATTAAACATTTAAGACATTAAGGGTGGTAAGTGTTAAAGGGACTCCACCGAGGTTTTTTGACATGACGGGACTGGAAATTTTTTTTTTGAGATTATTACTCCATTTGATGTAGATCTTTACTAATAACTTATCTGCAAAATTTCAGATCATAAGCTCGCTCCGTTTTTCCAGAATAATTATTTTAATAGTGAAAAAAAAAAAAAAAAAGAACCAAAATTGAAAAGCGTTTAAACGATTTTTAATTAAATCGGACTGAGAATAGAAGAAACTTATGATTTTCAATGTATTTCTTATCTATAATTCTGTTTTAAG
The DNA here is from genome assembly GCF_026571515.1 of Ruditapes philippinarum. Lineage (NCBI taxonomy): Eukaryota > Metazoa > Mollusca > Bivalvia > Venerida > Veneridae > Ruditapes > Ruditapes philippinarum. Next base: position 59,534 of record NW_026857524.1, on the reverse strand, counting down.
TGCTCATGTTAGTATATGTGAAGAATAAAATGTTATGTTTTTAAGCTTATAAACCTCAGCGGAGTTCCTTTAAAAGAACTCACTTTTTAATATCATAATAAACATAATTTAAATAGAAGATAATTATTAACAAATCTAAAAATACTAGAATTTGATAAAGATCGGACTGTATTATTAACATGTTACAATACACGGAATTTATAGCTGTTTTTTTTCTGAATAGAGCAAATAATTAAGAATCCCTAAAGAAAGCACAACACGGCAAAATTGAAAATGTTGCAGGCTCGGTTTGATTGATCCCGTTCATGGACGGTACTGTAAAGTGCAAACTACCGTCCACGCCCCCTAGCACCGGCTTAAGCAGAATTCAACATTTAAACATGAAATGGTAAAATTTTGAATTAAGAAACATCCGCAGATGTGTTCATACGGCGGTTATCATGGAACCTTCAATATGACACAGCTAGTAGTGCCATTCCATGAAAAGCGGCGTATGGTCCCCAGGTAATAAAAAGTAATAAAAACTTCACAAAAAATCTCTCGGTTTTGGATCTAGTCTACGTGCGTTTCAGCCTACATATGTTTCAATTCGATTAAGGAACAGACGATTAAATAAAGTACATTTACTTAAATGTTTACCTGTCAAATAAACCATAAAATTAAATGAAATAAATTGTAGCATGTAAACGCCCTCATTAGATTCTAAAACTTGAAACTTTTTCTACTTTACTGTACTAATTCTAATTATAAATCAGTAGTAGATTTATATTACAAAAATGATATCTATAGGCCCATATGTTATTTTAGTTTTGCAGAACATTTGAATTTCCAAGCGAAGACTTACTATGTTTCCAGCAAATATTTTTTTTTAATTGCAAAATGTTTCATATAGATATTGCATCTGATGAGAATTCGATAGATTTAGATATACTTATTAATTATTCCTTTAAAAGTTGATAAAATAACGCAAAAATGTAAACAGTAACCATGATCTGTGAAAAAAAAAATATATTTCACTTACATTTAGCACAGTTGCAAGGATCACCCATCTTGTTTTTAGTCAGTTTGTTTAGTTCAGCTTCAAAATTTTTCCCAGTTGTATACGCCGATGTCTTCGCCTTGAATGAATACAACCAGTCAACCACGTGACCTTCTGTTTACATTTTTGCACACTGCGAGAAAGAGCTGTGTGCAAAATCGATTAACACCTTGTACAATGTGCCTATACCGTACTATATATAATCCATTGTGGCTAGTAACAAAAATATTAAGTCGGTCATGGTCATATTTACTACCTGTTTATCCTGCTAATACGGTAAGGTTTATGTTAACAAAATGGAGATATCGGCGCAACATAACCATACTGATATCAACTTTAAAACATAGTGAAAAAATTTATTAAATTTTTTTAAAAGAAGATAAAATATTTTAAAAGTAAAAAATTTTATTGCAAGGCCCAAAAACTTTGCAAAATTTGTTTTCCCACCCTTTGATTTTTTAAATTATCTTTAGAGACAGAATGGTTTTTTGTCATCATCAGTCAGTAACCACATCTTTAGCCTTTATCAGAACCTCATCGAACATTTTTGAAAAAAAATTTGAAGGAATTGGAATATTTTTATTTTTGAATTTTCAAACTGAAAAACTTTGAATCAAATTTACATTAATTTTTTTTTTTTTAACAAAAACTTTTAAAAAATTTTTTAAAAGTTTTAATGCCCTTTCCAAAGCATGAACTTTAGGGGTTCTTGAGGGGTTTTTTTTTTAAATTTTAAAATTTTTAAAAAAAAAAATTTGAAATTTTTTAAATTTACAAAAAAAATGATAAAAATTTAAGAAAACCAAACAGGAGACGATTCATAGTTTTTAAATCAAAAAAATTTTTTAAACTTAGCTTTTTTTTAAATATATACCAAACACAGTTTTTGGTTTTTTCCTTTTTTTCGAAATAAAAAGGGTTTAATTTTTATTTAAAAATGATGATAATAAAAAGAAAGAAAAATATCAAAAAAAAGTAAGTAAAGGGCCTTTCCTTTTAAAAGTTTCGTCAAGATCGAAAAGGGTCTATATCTTTTTCGTTTAGGGAAAACTTGAATTTACTTTTGAAAAAATTTGGGTTAAACGTATGCTGGGGGCAGCCGTCTTGCACTTTTTCAAAACTTAAAACATACGCCCAAGGTTTCGGGTTTAAAAGGTTTGTGTTTAAAATTATATTATGAAAATTTATTTTTAATATTTTGGTTAATTGGAATTGGTCTAAATAACATAAAAAATTAAGTTGATAACAAAATTGTTTTTAATTCCAACCCTTTTACAACCCAAATTTGGCAAAACGGGGTTTCCAAACGTCAAAAACTTTTACCAGTAGATCCCATGCCCGGCGCGAAAAAAATTTTGACGGACGGAAAGGGTTTTTCATGCTATTTTTAACATACCCCAAACTGTTTTGAGAAAATTTTCAATTTATGGATTCATAGACACCAAAGGCAAAACCTAAAAATTTTCGGGCCCTTTGTGCAAGCTTTACCTCACGTGAATTTTGACTGAAAGTAACAACTTTTCCCCGGCCCCTGGGGAACGGCATTTTTTTTTAAAAATCACAAAAATTGCTTTTTAAAAAGAAAAAAAACCCTTTTTAATCACTTTCGAAAAACCTTTTAAACCCCTTTCCCCTTTAAAAATAGCCAAATTTTTCCCAATTTTAAAAAATCCCTTTTCTGTAAAATTTTAAGGGTATGAATTTTGAGGGGTAAATAAAAAATTAAAAACCCCAAATCAGCCGTTCACCTCTTTAAAAAAAAACCCTTCCTTCCCTTTGCTTTTTGGATTTTTTTTTTTAAACTCTTTTTTAAAAAAAAACTTAATCCTGTTTTTTGAATAAAAAAATCCCAATACTAGTGTCGGGATATATACCAATAAAAGGGGCTAAGAAAAAACTTTTTTTAGAAAAATATTTTGTATCAGTCCCTTTTTGGTTTTTATTATCTTTTTTGAAAATTTTAATTGGGGTTTTTTTTTTTTAATTTAAAAATGAAAAAAAAAACCCCTTCTCAAAAAACCCTCAAAAATTTTTTGCTGTGGAAAGTAAAAATTTTAAAAAAAAAAAGGTTCCCCCAAAAATTTTTTAAAGAAAAAAATTTTTGTTTTCGTTTTAAAAGGCAGTTGAAAATTTTCAAACAAATTTTTCCTTTCCCCTTCTTTTATTTAAAATAGTATCGATGATTTTCTGATAAAGGCAAAGATGGGGGTTGACGGGAATAAAAAAAACCCCATTCGTCGGTTAATGCATAATGAAAATATCAAAGAAAAAAAAACAAATCTGCAGGGTTTTAAACATTGGCAATAAATTTTAAAATACCATAAGATTTTTGACTATTTAAAAAATTTCCCAAAAAAAATTATTCACATTTTTAAAGTTGAAAATAAGTTTTTGGTTTTATGTTGGGGCCGATAATCCCCCATTTTTTTTTTAACTTTAAATTTAAACCGTTTTAAAAGGAGGAAAACCCAGTATTAAATAGGGCCAAAAAGATTAATATTTTCTTTACGACCACGAGGGATTTAAATATAGAAACGGTATAGGCCACTTTGTAAAAGGTGTAAATCGATTTTGCACACCAGCTTTTTCCCCGGGAAAAAATGAAAAAAGGCATCACGGGGTTTGACAAAATTTGAAATTAAATTCAAGGCGAAGCCCAACGGCGTAAAAAATTTGGGGGAAAAAATTTTAAAAAGCTGAATTTAAAAAAAAACGACTAAAAAACAAAAATGGGTGACCTTTGGCAACTGTGTTTAAAGTGTAAGTGAAAAAATTTTTTTTTTTTCCCCAATCTGGTTACTGTTTACTTTTTTTGCGTTTTTTTTCAATTTTAAAAGGGAAAATTTAAATAAGTATTCAAAATCATCAAATTTTCTCACATATGCAACATCAAATTTTGAAAAACATTTTCCCAATTTTTAAAAAAAAATTTTTGCGGGGAAACAAGTAAGTCTTAGTTTGGAATTTTAAATTTACTGCAAAAATAAAATAACATATAGGCCTATATCATTTTTGTAATATATATCTAATACTGATTTATAATTAGAATTAATAAAGTAGAAAAGTTTCCAGTTTTAATTTCTAATGAGGGCGTATACAGGCTACAATGTATTTCATTTCATTTTATGATTTATTTGACAGGTAAACATTTCAGTAAATGTACTTTATTTAACTGTCTTTTCCTTGTTTGAATTGAAACAAATGTACGCTGAAACGCACGTAGATCCAAAACGGAGAGATTTTTTGTAATTTTCAGAAAAAACAGTTATAAATTTCCGTGTATTGTAACATGTTAATTTTATACAGTATCGATCTTTTTCAAATTCTAGTATTTTTAGATTTGTTAATACATGTAATTATCTTCTACTTGAATGATGTTTATTATGATATTAAAAAGTGAGTTCTTTTAAAGGAACTCCGCTGAGGTTTATAAGCTTAAAAACATAACATTTTAATTTTTCATATAAATAAACATGAGCACTTTAAAAATATAAAAAAGAAATACATAGAAAATCGTAAGTTTATGCTATTCTCATTCCAATTTGATTGAAAAGCGTTTAAATGCTTTTCAATTTTGAATCGTTTTTCACTATTATAATAATTATTCTGGAAAAACGAGCGAGCTAATGATCTGACATTTTGCACATATGTTATTACTAAAGATCTACATCAAATGAAGTAATAATCTCAAAAAATATTTCCAGTCCCGTCATGTCAAAAAACCTCGGTGGAGTCCCTTTAACTGTTTAACACTTACCACCCTTAATGTCTTAAATGTTTAATGCAATTGTTGAATATAAAAATATAACAATGGAATAAAATTTTGATTTAGTTTTATCAAACAGACACTGATCTTTTTTCGTGAAAATATTTTATGCAATGAATATGTGTCATTTAAAGAATTATTCAAATAACAGTGAGCCTGATGTCGAATATAAATTCTCAACCTTCATGTTAAGATTGCTATTTCTATTATTTAGTATCACGGGGATGTCAATTTGTTAATTTACTGGGGTAGGACACATCCTGCATGCTGAAATTTTGAGGTTTTTTTTAGTTTATAACTTTTACATATTTTTTACCTTGAATTCAGTTATAATGTCATGTCAAATGCTGTTAAGAATTTCGCTTTGTGAGAAAGCTTGCGTAAAAAGGAAGTAGACTCTATTATGAATTCAACTTTAAAAAAAAATTATTTAAAAGGTGAAAATAGATTGATAAATGAATGAAATTTGCTAGGTTTTTATTTCCAATACGACGTTATGTGATCTTGCCATGTTGACATATCAATGAAATATAAATTACCTACTTACCTTCCAGCGTTACTTTACTGTGAAAATAAAACATGTTGAATCACAGGTATTCAAATTTTATCTATCAACCCTTGGGGCAATACATTTACAGTGCTGTTTTTTGTTGTTTTTTATGGTGTTTTTTTCTTTTCGCGCGTGAAAACTCCTTACAGAAATGATATATGGCACAAATCATGAATTTTATTATTTTAAATATTAACGCTTTAAAACAAAGATAGTTTATTACACTTCTATACAGTGGGGATTTCGGTTCAATAGTCAAATTCTTATTTTGATGCTTTGATTTACGCTACTTTTATTTGCAAGCTATCCAATGTTTATTTTTTTTAATTCTGATTTATATTATACCTTTATTTTATAAACAAAATTAGGTCTGTGTGTGGGGGGAAAAATAAATCAAAGGACAGAAGGCGCTGAACTTGTTTGGGTCTCAGAATGTCAGAAAGGTGAAGGTTGTGAGATTATAAACCAATTTGTTTTTATTTGTTTGGGTCGTCAGACCAAACAAATAATGGTAGCGAAATTTCAGAGCCTAATGCTGTTAATTGCAGATGCCTAAAGTAGTCCACTTTTTATGCTCCCTGAATTTTTCGCCGCTTTGACGTCCGTCTGTCTGTCCGTCCGTCTGCTTTCTTGTCCGGGACATAACTTTGAAACAACCACAGATATGAACATGAAACTTTGTAGGTAGATAGATCACATTGAAAGGGTGTGCATTGCACAAGAACCGTAACTCTGCCTTGCCGAATTTTTGAATTAATCCCCTTTGTTTATTTTTACACTTCGAATTTTGTCCGGGACATAACTCTAAAACTATAAGAGGTATCAACATGAACTTTTGTAGGTAGATAGATCTCATTGAGTAGGAGTGTAATGCACAAGAACCATAACTCTCCTTCCTAGGTATGCAGTGCACAAGAACTGTAACTCTGCCTTGCTTAATTTTTGAATTATTCCCCTTTGTTCATATTTACATTTTGGACTTTGTCCGGGACATAACTCTAAAAGTATAATAGATATCAACATGAAACTTTGTAGGTGGATAGATCTCATTAAGTAGGTTTGCAAAACAAAAGAATTGTAACACTGTCTTGCCTACTTTTGGAGTTATTGCCCTTTGTTCATTTTGACACTTTGAACCTTGTCCGGGACATTACTCAAAAATATATCAACATGAACTTTGTAGATAGATAGGTCTCATTGGGTAGAAGTGCAGTGCTAAAGAATCATTACTCTGCCTTGCCTTATTTTGAAGTTTTGAAGTTATTGTCCTTTGTTTATTTTGACTTTTTGACTTTTATCTGGGACATAAGTCTAAAACTATTTGATATATCAACATGAAACTTTGTAGATAAAAAGATATCATTGGATAGAACTGCAATGCTTAAAGAACCTAAACAATGCTTTGTCTAATTTTGGAGTTATTGCCCTTTGTTCATTATTACACTTTAATTTCTTCCGGTACATAACATTGAAACTATAAGAGATATCATCAGGAAATTTAAAGATAGATAGATCTCATTGAATAGAAGTGCAGTGCAAAAGAAATAAATTACTCAGCCTTGCCTAATTTTGGAGTTTTTTTTGTACTCAGATCTCGAGTATTTGATATAGATCGGAAACCTGTCCATATTGTTCATTGACCAATGAAAATCCAGAGATTTCAGATAGTATTCAGAAAAAGTTTATGTACTTGTCAGAGGCTAGTTCTATTGCCTTAGAGAAAGGACTGGCGAGTATGGCTCAAACTTAAGATCGAGAAATAGTTGATAAGCGGATGTAGATCACTGGGCTATTTACTAACGGCTACATATATATACATACACATATATCTAAATAATTGAAATATCTTCATTTGATACAATTTTTATTACAGCTGGAACTTGCAAGTGTTCCGACCAATGTACGAGCGCAGACGGCTGCATATGTGGTCCTAACTGCAAATGTGGCTCCGATTGCAGCTGTCCCGGATGTAAAGTCATCACCTGCAAGTGCAGTGGTATGTAAAAAATTTGAACTTTTGAGATACATGTTTAATGTTTATCTTTTTTCGATATTTTTATTAGGGAAGTTACCTTCCGTTATCACGTTTTAACATTAATCGTGTATAATTAATCGTTTTCTGTTATCAATAGGTTGAACTTACTTACATCAGTGTTACAGATCTACATAAACAACACTTTTATCTCATTAGTAATTTAGATTATTTGAGCGCCACGATTTAACTTGCATGTTTCCAGGTTCATGTGCATGTGGGAAAGGTTGTACTGGGGAAGGCACATGCGGATGTGGCAACGACTGCTCGTGCAAAAAGTGATGGGGAGATGTCACGTGGTTTCAGCGGCATGCGAGGACACGTTTACAAATATCATGTTACCACTTGCCTAGATTCGCCATGCATTGCTGCAAATCTTCAGATCAGAGATGGTGGTTTCATAATTTTCAGTTTCACCAGATAACATTTGAATAAGACAGTCTTATTTTTCATGATCTCAAAACCCCGTGACATAGATATATTACTTTAGAAAATAAATGTTAAAATAAATGCGAAATGATAATGTTTGTATTGTTTCTTTTTCTTTTTCTATTGCCATCTTGATATGAAATTAAAGTAGTTCCACCAATGAAATAGTTTGCTGTCTCCAAATGATACTGTTTTGATCCTGTCATACTCAGATAAATAGTTGAGAATAATTCAAAATACTACAATCCTTATAAACAACAGAAACTTAAACTTGCTATTTCCAGTGACATCACTCACGAGGACAAGTCCGCTCCAACTTGACCTTTCTGATAAAGGTAACTTAACTTCCTGATTAGGTTTAAAGGCCTCAACAGACGGTAGGATTTAGCTGTACAGCACTAATTAGAGATAAGATGTACTATTTTCGAACTATACAACACTTGCATTCAGACGGTAATTCTACACTGTAAGAATCATCTGAGGTTTCCCCTTAACAAGATACCTTTATATTGATACTTTACAATACTTTACTTACTAAATACTTTTATCGTCATGAGTAATGATTGAAACACCATTTATATAGAGGATATTTGTTTGTTTTGCATGTAAGATTGGAATAATTATAATTTCACTGAGTGAACACCAGATGCAATATTTTCACGAGTGGCGTATCCACGAGTGAAAATATAAAAGCTGGCGTTCACGAATGAAATATATTTCAATCTTATATGTAAAACAAATAAATTTTCTTTTTATTTCATGCTTTTTAAGTGATTTTAAGTATTTTTTACTGATTTTGCCGCGTATGTCGCGCATTCTCCTTCGTGACGTCAACACATCATGACGTCACATTTTCAAGTTTGAAAAATAGTTCTGTTAAATTTCTCTAATTTTGTTACATTTTTAATATATAGAGGATATTTGTTTAGTTCAGTGTAAGATCGGAATATATTTCACCGAGTGAGCACCAAAAGGTATATTTCACGAGTGGCGCAGCCACGAGTGAAATATGAACTTTTGGTGTTCACAAGGTGAAATATATTTCGATATTACACTAAACTTAACAAATTTTCTTTTTATTATATGCAAATAAACGTTTTAAAAAGACATTAAACCTAATACTGAATGAAAAGCGCGCCAAATAATAATACAACGTGACGTCATTTACGACGTCACGTCATTAAGTTGGTACCCAGTACTGTGCACGCTGGTATTTCACTGAAACAACGTAAGGGGCTTAAATTCAAAACAGTGAAATTATCAAAGTGGTAATTTCACTGTTTCAAACAGTGAAATTACCAGTTTTATATCACTGATATATTTCTATAAACCACCGAAAAGCATGTAATAAAATGTACAAGTTGGATAACTCTGCCTACAATATTTACAGAATCATTATAATTAATTATTATCAGTAGACTATTCTACATTTCCGTGGCTGTATTTGTCTATCGACCATAAATATTTTCAATAAGCATGGCGCATGTCCTGAATTATTTCGGTTGTCTCCGTGAGGAAAATCCGTCACGCAGGCGCACTTGAAGTTTATATACCAATTAAGGAGTCTGCCGCCCATGGACCATCTTTTTTTAATGCGTCTATTTAAGGTCGCCGCCGGAAAGCCCATATGGTCGACCATACGCTCTTAAAGTCAGGCCATCTTAGAGCGTCCCGCCGAGATATTTTCGTGTTTTTTTTTTCCATCTTGGAAGACCCCAGTTGCCCCTCCGGACATTATTTCAGGCACGAGCGGGCACCTGGGTAGAATCACAGGTTATCGGCGTAGGACCAAGCCCTATCCCCAAGGTACCACCCCCCAGGACCCATTATATACTACCCAAAAATACTTCAAAACATTAAAAAAACATGTCAATACAAAATCAAACAATTCCATCAAAAAATAATACTGATACTATAAACTATGTAGTTTACATAGTTTATAGTATCAGTATTATATTTTTTGATAAAATTGTAGTTTACATAGTTTATAGGATTGATCAGTATTATATTTTTTGATAAAATTGTTTGATTTTGTACATATTGACATGTATTTTGAATGATTGGGTAATATAGTGGGTCCTAGGGGTGGTACCTTGGGGTAGGGCTTGGTCCCACGCCGATAACCTGTGGGTAGAATCACCGACCTTCCTTAAGTCAGGTGGATGGCTTCCTCACTTGAAAGATTTCGACTCGAGTGAGGATCGAACCTACAGCGGTGCGCCTGCGTGACGGATTTTACCGGACAGGCGCCATATTGAAAATAAAATGGTCGATGAGGCAGCAATGCAGAGAAATACAGAGCTGTAAGCCTATCCACGGAAATGTTGAATACTGGTGAAAATTATTTATAATGGAATGATTTTTCTATCAGATCGGTAATAGACTAATTGGAAAGTAACACTCAGTTGACCTACTTCAATACGATGTTTTTCGGTAGATTCCACAGGCGCTAGTCACATAATCAAATATTTTACATTATCGGTCTATATATATCTTTATATACATATATAGACCGATTATGTAAACTATTTGATTATGTGACAAGCGCCTGTGGTAGATTCTAAGTAAAATCAAAGGGCTGCAAGCTCTGTGGTATTCACGAATTCGAAAACCTAGCTAAACGCCGTTTTCCGGTACTTTCTGTACATAGCTCTGGGGAATTCACCTAATGGAGTGTGCTAGTGAACTCAATGTTTTCGGCCTTTTTTTGAATTAAACTGAAATAAAACAGTTATTTCTTTATAAGAAAATAATTAAATATCATTGTATGAATAATTTCATACAAAAAATAAAGTAAATACACAAATTTACGCAGAAAATAACCTTCTTTATTATGGAAGATTCCACTACGTCTTTTTGAATTTTATTGATGTTCATTATTAACAACTTTTTTTTTTGAATAATTTGCAATAGGAATGAAACGAATATTGATAATTTTCAAAAACATCAAATTTTTTCACCTGAAACGGTTAAATAATGATAGAAAAATAGACATATCTCGTAACTGTGTTATGTACTTCATTTGGTGTAATTCCCCAGAGCTAAAACGGTAACATACCGGAAAACAGTGTTTAGCTAGGTTTTCGAAAAGGTCAATTTTCTGATCTTTGCAATCTAAATCGTACTGTATATCTGTATGTGTTTTCCTGTATAAGTTTATTTTTATGTACTATAATACACCGATAAACACTTTCAGAACTAGCAGATGACAGGCTAATCTTATCAGTAGTATTTGAGTAAAGATAACGGGTTGTGTATCTCACTGTATAAATCATATGTAAAATGGTCTGACATATGGTAGGTTTAACCACGGATTTATATTACATATATAAAAAATTATGTAATATAAATCTGTGGTTTAACAGTTAATGAAAATACTTTGAAGGCCAAAGATGTGTTGAATTTCATACTGTGATGAAGCTAAGATCCAATGCTTTCTATTGGTGTAATACTGTTACATTTTAAAATTGGACATTTAATCACAACAAACCAGCGGTTTAAAAACAGCATATTTTGTATTGTTTTAACATGAGCGATACCGATTTTACTTGAGGATAAGGGAAGCAACTCGTATTTTTTTTACTCGATACACCTCGGTTATTTACGTAGAACATATTGAAAGTGTTTATGGGTGTATTCATCTTGCAGGGCACCAGAGTTTGATACATACGGAATTTGCATAACTAGAGTTGCATCAAAAAATCATTCATGTTCATTTTTTATGATAGCCACACTTATCCTTGCATATCGTGGCTATTGCCTTAATGCAGACACTTAACAAAGAATTTTAAAAAATGTTGACTCGACTGGGATTTGAACTCCAGACCTCTCACACACTAAACGAGCACGTTACCCCTGCGCCACGGAGAAGTTTTAAAAACAAGGGCTGAATAAAGTCAAGTCATTCTAAATTGCATTTCGGGTTTTTAAAGCTGCACAGGCTGAATAAAATCAAGTCCTTCCTAATTAAAATTTCCATTGCATTTCGGGTTAGGGTAATGTCGAGGTATTTTGTTCAGGGTAAACCTGTTGTTTAAAATTGAAATAAATAATTTAGCAAAAATCTTCGCGCCCAATCAGTCCAACATGTAGAAACTATATATTCAACTACTCGGCAGTCAGATTTATTTGTGTAGTATTCGGTAATCGACATCGCTAAAAATAGCATTATCATTGATTAAAATCATATTCATCCGCATAATTTGTAAGTGTACATTTATTGACAATTCTATAAGCCAACGCTACTTTTAAAGTTTGAATGTGTAGTATTTTTTTGGACACTTGTAACAAAAAATTGTTCTTTCTTTTAAATTGCTGGTTTTTAAACAGTTTTGAGTGAGAACTACTTTGCGTTGTTAGGTCTGTAAGGAAGTTTTGTGTTAGACAGTGGATGTTAGCTATGTATTTACTGATCTGCGATCAGAAAATACAAAAATGCAGATAATCATCATGATCACATGCAGGTTAAAGTTTTGGTCACCTCATTAAATGAAGAGCATATTTATAAATAGGATTTATAAATTGTTCCCCTTTTATGAGTAATATGAAATTAGGCAAAGCCTATGAACTGGGAAGTCGGTAAAAAATCCTTTCATTTTTTTCGGTTTTAAAGGTGTCATTCGGCGGTCAGTCTATTTACCCCAAGACACCCCAAGACGCATTCTGGGACACAAAGATACACATTTTTAGTCCCCGGAGGACTACCCCAAGAAACTTATATATTGTGTATAATGAGAAAGTGTTTTTATATACGAAAAATGATTATTTACGTGTCATGTAGTCAAATTAATATCAAATATTGTTATTGTCCAACAATATTGACCTGGCACTTCATTTATTTTCGTAAAGGTTAGGTGATAAACAGTTGTATCTAACGAATCAATCGATATCTTGGTTAACTTCATATATCAATGAGTTGTGGTGTATTGGTATAGATGCCTGACTACTGATCTGAAGTTATCTGCTTCGATACCTTACCAACACCATGTTATGAGGATATGAATTTTTTATTTTATTTTGAAATTTACTTGCAAGAATTAATTTGAAATCGTTTTAATACATCTGGTTTTTAAGATATCTTTTAAGTAGTATTTTTTATACAATTTTATTTTTTATTTCATTACATTATCTTTAATTAATAAAAAGAACATAATAATACAACTTTAAAATATTATACTACACAGATAGAACACAGAAAAAGTCCAACGTTTTGCACGAGTTAAGAGAGAAATGGCAATTTTGAAATAAGAAAAGAAAAAAATATAAAAGTAGCTGAACCAGGATTCAAACCTAAGAGTGTACGTCAATATTCTTGATGTGAAAGCCCTTAACGACTGTACTGTGCTAAGAGGGATTTATAATTTAGACCATTTTACAACTGGTTATATACATTCATATCGATTTACAAGTAGATAATAACGTTTACGGAATTTACCGACTATGGGGTCAAATGCAAGAGTGCCAGGTCAATGTTGTTGGACAATAATATGTATGGACTTAAATTAGAACTGTCATCACTAAAATATTTATTGATATGCTCTTTTAAATGTAAAAAAAATATTTTGATGAAAATTAACTTTACTAAAACAACAAGACTATGCATCTTAATCTGTTAATCTTATAAAATGTAAGGCAGATGAAATATAAAAATTCAATATTATGAAACAGAATATGATCGATTAAATAATCAGGCATGAAAAATGTGTCGCTCATAAAATAACATTGTCGCAGAATTAAACTTGCACTACACCCACATCAAGCAACATTGGCATTATTTCATTGTTATAAACTGTTTTGCACAAAAAAAGAATATATAAAAAAAATACAGGGAAATAAATGATTTTAGAAAGATTCAATGTGTAAATGTGAAATGTCATAGTTACCTCCCGTAAAAAAATGCAAAATTAAGATGTACAAATGTATTTACATGTCAGTAAAAGTGTCTTGGTGTGGTCTTGGGGTGTCTTGACTTAGTCTTGTGGTGTCTTGGTGTGGTCTTGGGGTGTTTTGACGTAGTCTTGGGGTGTCTTGGCATAGTCTTGGGGTAGTCTAGGGTTGTCTTTGGGTAGTCTTGGGGTGTTTTTGGGTAAATAGACCGACCGGTCATTCGGTATCGCAATGATCTCTCTTATCATTACAATTCTGCCAAGGGAGGTAATCAGTGTGAGGAGTTTGCACAAACTCCTAACACTGATTACCTCCCTTGGCAGAATTGTAAATGCTGCCTTCACGGACGTCACATGATGATGAAAGTCACATGACGTAACGTTGTAATTCAAAAGTGAATATTGACCGTTACATATAAATCTAACATCAATTTTCTCTTTCTGTTTTATTTTTAACTTTTTGTACCTACCTTCGTTATATTTTATCAAAAAAATATCAAAAGTCTACAAAAGAATGAAAAATAAATTAAAAGCTAAAAAAATATAAATATCAAAATATTGATATTTCAATGTTTGTGATGGCAAAGATCTCTGTACTGATAAGGGGAGATCACTGCATATGAGATTGGTCAGTTTGGGGTATTATACTATAATCGTATTTGTTTTGCAAACCCGAGTTTAGACACCCTAGGCATGCGTAGTATTGTCGCACTAGCTGTTCAAAACTATCAGCGTTCTTGGTTACAAAATTGGATGCCGCACTTCTTTTTTTGCAGTATTATGAAGAATCCAGTCATTCTAGCTCAAAATACAGCCAAACCTCAAACAAATTGCAACAGAAAATATTTTGAGTGTTTTGAAACCCCAGACCTATATTGTATAACATATCAAAAGTCTTTCACATTGCTTCCCGCCATTTTCTGACGTCACTTTCTGGCTCACTCCTAATCAAATGGAGAGTAGGTTCTTGACACGCCTGAGTTACGTTCCCAATGTTAGTTTTGCCCTAAAGTGTTGCGATTCGACACTCGGGTTTGCAAAACAAATACGACCATATGTACCCGCAGAACATTCGACGATTATTATTATAATAACAAGGCATAATCGGAAAAGTTGAGATTTGTTCCTTATCGGAATACACCGCCTTTTATCATTAAGTTACATTGTAAATGGCGGCGACTAACTTGAACTGACACTGAAAATTTCATTGATAGGTATAGAATTCTATATATTTTTATTTTTTTATTTTATTTAATTTTCTTTTAAATACACACATGTAGTCTATAGCCGGGCAAACCAAAGCCAGCGGGCCCGGAATTAAACTTCCCAGTATAAAGTTTTTTGAATCTGGGTCAGCTCGGCCCTAAAACGTACTTGGCCCCTGAGTTAGCTCGGCCCTATCCAACTCGGCACAGGTCAATTCGGCCCACTTTTTAATTATTAATATATAGGTTTGTGTTATAACGTTTTATTGCTATAATTGTAATTATTGATAAAACAAGAATTGACAGTTTCAGAACTACATGTAGCAGCAGACAAGCTTTTCTTTTCAGTAGAATTGCAAGTAAAGATAACCGATGCGTATCTCAATGTATTTCTGACACTTGATAGGTTTAACAATAAAATTTCAAACAATGTGTTGAAATATATACTGAGAGGAAGCTAAGATCTGGTGACCAGCTTTTATAATTGGTGTAACAAATTTTAAAATCAGACATTTAATCGCCCCAAACTAGCGATTTAAACACGGCTAAATTTGCATTCTTTTGCAAGCAAAAACAAAGTCCTGCTTTTTCACTCAATATACCTGGGACCTTATTTACGCAGTTTGACAGAGAGATTATAAATAGAAGACAAATAACTAAAAAAAACATTCTAAATATACTTTGTTTCGGCAGAAGTACAATGTATAATTATATAATAATAAGATATTTCTTATTATTCTTTTACCTTAACAACATGCAAAGCAAAGTTATTACATTATATATATATTTGTAAAGTGGGCGGAGTTGACCCGTACCGAGTTGACCCGTGCCGAGTTGACCCGTGCCGAGTTGGTATTATAGGGCCGAGTTGACTCTTTTCCAAGTTATTTCTACAGAAAGCCAGCATTATTGAAAAGCGGGTTATTCATGCGTACCACAACCCATTCGAACCAAAGTCCGTTTTCAAATAAACATTCATGCAGATATTCAAACTATTAAGTGGCCAGATAAAATTGTCATGAATTGAAGGTTTAAGAAAAAAATATGTATAATTAAAATTGTCAACGCTGTGATATACATTTAGGATTATACAAATTATGGCTGACATGTCGGTAAGTTTTTAGTTGCTAATTATTTCCTGTATGCCTAAAATACGAAAGTGAAATTTTTGACGAAAGTGGGCCAAAGTGACTTAAAATTTGAATTGTTCTGTTTAAATAGGATTTCACTGTAAATTTTCTGTATGGTAGACATATATTTTAAGTGACTAATAATATTTCTTTACAAAAAATCCCTATGATGATTTAATCGCCATTTATTTGCACAATTTATATACGTAAGTTCTGAGATCTTCCTTAATTGCGCTCACATTGAAGAATACGAAAGTTACTTGTAAATTATGAAATAAAGCATTGAATTGAAAGTTATACATAAATTGCATTTTTCAGGCGTATAATATCCAAAATTAATATAATTTATTTTCAAAAATAATCATTATGATGATTTTTACCCCATTTTTTCTACATAATTTCTATATATACAACTGATCAACAATCTTCCATTCGCTCACATAGAAAATACAAAAGTGAACTCTAAAATATCAACTGAAATATTATAGTGTTGAATATCAAATTATTAATTTCTGATAATGTATGTTTACAAATTGCAATTCATGAAATTTTCAATTTAAATTCTATATTTGATATTTTACAAGTCACTTTCTTATTACAAAAGGAAGATCGCAGATATTGTGAAAATAAATGGGGTATAAAACTATAAATCATCATAATGATTAATTTAGAAAATAAATAATTTTTTTTTCTAATACACACACTGAAAATTTAGTACATTTTCATTTATAAGATTTTATGCCCACATAAAATAATTTTTGTCATTGGCCCGTCCCTTTTCTCATTACTGTACTGAATATTACCCGTTACAGGTCGGGTTTTAGCCAAGTACATCTAAGCCAATCAATATCAAAATCATGTGATGTTAATTAACCAATGATTACATTAGATCTATCACAAAGAAATATTTTTGGCGAGGAATGATTCTCGCCTTTGTTTATTACTAAAATTTATCTATTTTTGAAGTTATACGCTTTATTTAAAGTGAACTTATTACGTATTACTAAGGACAGTTACCTTAGTAATCTGCTGGAAGCAAATTTTAGGGACGGTTACCCCGGTTTCATATTTTCATGTCACTTTTGCAAGAGAAAGGAAGATAGCTGAACTTGTATAATTATAGAAATTAGGCCAATAAATGGTGATTAAATCATGATTACAGTATGGTTATTTATCATAATATATATAATTAGTTGCTAATAATATACGTCTACAAAAAGCAATTTTAATGTAAAATTCTATTAAAACGGTACAATTGAAACTCTAAAAGTCACTTTCGTCAAAAATCTCACAGACGTATATTTTAGGCAAACCCAATTTTTTCTGAAAGTCACACCAGGAAGGGTATACATAAAATATACGGCAAAGGCATGTGTCAACTCAACTGTTACTCGGCCCTCTGTCAAAAATCTGTAAGGATGTAAATTTTAAAAGATATAGATTGTTTAGTTAATAACTTTTTAAGGAATTATCCTCGACTACTGTAAATCTGCGACTCTAAATTTATCTTCATCATTTTCCACATCAGATTCAGATGATTCAGAGCTAATGGCAGCAAGGTTTATGTGTGAAGGACCTGGTTGAGGATCTTTAGAGGGTTTTGAAACTTTTTAACTTTGTACTTTTCGTTTATTTTTCCATTTAATATAGGTTTCTTAACCCTTTCCCCCATGAGCATATTGTGAAAAATGGCCGTTTTCACTGAAAAGCCTCCTGTTACAAGTTCAAACTGCTATGAAACTATGAAAAATGCTTCAATACTAATCAAACTTGGCACAAATGTTGACTGGACCATTGCCTTTGTAACAACATGCTCTGTCTTAAATTTCCTGTTACCATGGCAACGAGGGGACATCTCAAAATTGCCAAAAATCACTATTTTGCCTCTATTTTTTCCATCAAAATTTATTTCAAAGTGCTGCTACTGCTCAAGGGATTGAGATAGAGTCTAAGACTTTCCAGCGTTGGTTAAACGTTACATTATGATCGACCTGGGGTCATTTTTAGCCTCTCACAAGTCCAAAATTTTCTCAGCAACATTTCTCAAACGAAAACTTATGTTTGGGGCCCAAATATGACATTTTTGCACTATTTGAGGCCTAAAAAAGGGAGGGGGGGTCGAAAGTGCGTTGTTTCGCGTATATATGTGGTAAAGGGTTAACATATTTAGTAACTGGTTTTTGAGACTCGTATTCTTTTAATTTTTCATGTACATCATTGGTGATTTCTTTCAACCTGCAACAATTTTGCTTACATTTTTTCTACTTTTTTTCACATTTGTAGACTTTGTTTTATTTTCTTTAAGCTCATTTTCCTTAACTGCAAACATTTCATACCCATCATGATCTACATTAATAACACCTTCAACTGTTGCATCGGAATCACTGTCACTACCAACATAAAGCTCTGCAGGAATGAAGTCCTTTTTTGGTACTGCTTCTCTATCAAGTGGATAAATACCAGCACATTTAAAACCCAGACTGGAGGTTTTCAGATTTTAATGCTTGAAGATGTACCTTACAAGCAAGAGAACAAATGTTATATCTTGTGACAGATGCAGCTGTTTCACGCATTAATTTGTGACATGCATTATTGTACATGCGTTGAAAAGGACTATTACAAGCTAAATCTAAAGGTTGAAGTATGTGACTTGTATGGCTGGGAGTATGAAAAATACAATATTATTTTCTCTGGCCCAGTCAACTAGTCCTACAGATATATGTGATCAATGACCATCTAAGATCAAAAGAACTTTTTCGCCATTACGACCAGGAAAGTGATTCTCCAAGAAATCTTTGAAAATTGTGCCAATCGACCAACCAGTCTCACTCATAGTGCCTGTAGTACCAGGAGTAGAACCTTGAAGAAGCTCTTGCATAAGTCTCTTACCAGGGAAGACCAAGTATGGTGGCAAAGCATAACCACTTGCACTTCCACAACCAATAAGTGTGACTGTCTTTCCTTTTCCTGATGTCACAGCAGGAGGAGGATGGTCAGACCTGGCAATAACAGAGGGAGGTGTGTGGTCACATGTAAGGCCCTTTTCATCAACGTTGAAAATCAGATGAGTATTATCAAGGAGATCATGTTTCTTTAAACAATTTTCAAGATTGTCAAAATAATCCATGACAATGGACTCCTTAGTCATCTTGGCACGGGCATATACTCTAAGGATCTAGGGTTCAATTTCTTCATTTCAGGCCACCTACTTTCCAATTTTACCGACCAATGAAAATGCGTTTAACAAATCGCTTTGAAAAAGGAGGAGCGTAGACGATTACCGAGTTGCTTGACACTTCAAAATTTATATCAAGCGTTTATTGAAAATTAGGGCGACTTTGTTTTTGCTTTTCTGAGCGATCCGAGCGAAATGGAGAGAGACAAGGCGACTTTGTCACCCAAGTCGCCTAGAAACGTGATCCTTGATGACCAGTAGATGACCCCTATTGATTTTGGGTTCAAGGGGTCAATGTCATATTGACCTTGTACTTAATGATGGTTTTTGACCAATAACTCAACAACTCGAGTTGCTTTGGTTGATATTTTTATATTAAACTATAAATGCTTTTGATATACACATTTGAAGGTCTTATGTAAAATAACAACTTGGCTGTCATTAATGAGGCCTGCATGATTCATAAAATTTATGCATATATATTATTTGTAAGATTTGTAATAACTTAAATTGCTGCACACAACCTATGGGGTCACAATAATTATTACCTTGTGACTAGTCATGACCAGTAGATACTAGATAACCCTTATAAATTGTTTGTTCACTGGGTCAGAAGTCATGCATAATAACCTGATAATATGACTAATTGGCTGCAGATTGGGGGCATACATGTTTTACAAACATATCTTGTTAATAATTACTATATAAAGGTATTTTATTGTTATTTTTTTCAACTTGTTGAGAAGTTTTGGAAGCGAAGGCAAATTTTCCCATAGATTTACTACATTTACAAAACTTGCACATATATACAAATTGAACCAAAAATCTTTTAAGAATTTATGTAAAATCATGTAGAATCTGATTGAAACTGTTCAAGGTGTAAATCTTGCAGAAACTATGATACATAAAATAATCATATGAAAAACTTATGAAAGTTCACATATATTTACCATATGGAAACTTATTCATATGTAAAACATGTGATATCCATGATTTTAACATGTTTGTTAACACATGTTTTTCATATGGTCCTGTTCAACATATGTTCATTTTACATATGAAAAACAAATGTTCTTAAACACATCCTTTTCAAAACATATGAAACACATATGTTTTACATATGGAAAACATATGGTGTACCAAACATACAACAAACATGTGGTGTATTTTTACCTGTGTAAAATTCTAATAATCAACTTTCTAAACTTCATAAAACAAACCAAAACCGGAAACAAGGCTTGTGTTTAAGGTTATGTATGAATGATAAATCACATACTTTTTATAGCATTGTCAGGCATACTCCAGTCATATCGTATCTAATTAACATTGTGTTCAGAACTTTATAAAGTCTGCAATTTATACATATTGTAACCTAAAACACAAGTTTTGTTTCCTGTTTTCCATCTCGAAATGTAAAAAACTGTTTATGAGAATTCTATGGGACTATAATGCATAGGCAAATTTTGACTAATCCTGCTGGACAAGCATACTACAATTTCTACTTGTCCTTCTTCGATCCCTAATAGTAAATACAGGCCTACATGTTGAATTTTGGATTTCTTTGTAGTGTCACTTCTGTGATGTTTGTCTGTCTGTCCTTAACCTAACTTTTAAGGGACTGGTTGATTTCATCCAAACTTTACAGGAATGATCAGTACTAAGTCTAGTTAAATGCATATTGTTGGCAATTTCGAGTTCAGTGATTTTTGTCAGATAAATGCTTTTAACTTAAAATTTTTTATCCGGTTGACTTCTCTTATACCAGTAATGCATTTTGAATGAATCTAAGTTACAGGATTTAACATTAAAATAGCTCAAGTACTTGCATATATTACACAGGTTTTCCAGTTGATTGATATTTGCTTATAAGACCCCTACCGGGTTTAAATGAAGGGGGCTAGGTTTACCATGACAGTTTGTCCGTCTTTCATTTTTAATTCAAATTTTAAGGTTTTTTACTATAAGTACTTTATTTCTTAAGGTATTTACTTCAAATATATATTCCCTATCATCAACTACATTATATGGTTTAGAACTGAAGCACAATACCACCCTTGAACTTCATGAAAAAAGATGATTTTTGTGCCCCCACTTTACCCTTGTCCATCTGTCCATCCATCTGTCTGTCCATTCCTATTTTGTGTCGCACATAACTCAAAAAGATTTTGACCCAGAGTCATTTGACTTTACAGGAATATTGATCAGCATCTGTAGTTGTGCACCTGGGTATTTTCGTTTGGATTTGTTTCGTACTTTTAGAGGAATTGCCATTGACTTAGTCAAAATTTACAATTTTTTGCTTGTTTCTCATGTTACAATGTAAAAAGTATTTGACCTAGGGTCATGAAACTTAAAAGAATGTTGGTCATCATGTGCAGTTGTGCATTTTGGGTTTTGCTTGTGGATTTATCCAGTATTTGTAGAGTAATTGCCCTTGACTTAGTGTATAAACCATTTCATTATGTTGTGTTGTTTGTTCCTTGAGTGCTTGAGATCAAATAAACCAACTTTACAGGAATAATGATAAACGTCGCTGGAAAGCTATGCACCTGGTACTTCGCATGTGGACTTTTTTACCAGGTTTTCTGAAGGAAAAAAATGGTTATTAGATTGAGGTATGTCGATGGGCAATACATTTCTCAACGGATTTTGACCAAACTTTCTCAGAAGCTTTGTTATCAAGTGCCCTGAAACATATTGTCGGGGTTTTGTGATTGGATGATATTTGACCTAATTATGGCCCTTTGTTTTTTTTTCTTATACAGAATTATCAATATATTCTAGTGAACAATTTCTTCTGTGCTGAACTTGTCCTACATTTTTCAACGGATTTTGTTCAAAGTTTCACAGAAGCTTTGTTATAATGTGCCCTGGCGCATATTGTCGGGGTTTTGTGATTTGATAATTTTTGATCCGATTATGGCCCTTTGTTTTTTTTTCTTTATATAAAGAATATATAGTGAAAAATTTCTTCAGAGCTGAACTCCTACATTTCTCAACGGATTTTGACCAAACTTTCTTAGAAACTTTGTTATCAAGTGCCCTGAAACATATTGTCAGGGTTTTGTGATTTGATAATTTTTGACCTAATAATGGCTCTTTGTTTTTTTCCTTATACAGAATATATAGTGAATACTTCTTCTGTGGCAATTCCTCCTACATTATTCATGTTTTACATTGCACATAGTTACATTGTTTGTTGCTTGTATTTGTATTTCAAATACAACATATTTATCTACAATGGTGATAATTGAAAACCTGGTTTCATGGCGTTGCCATGTTTCTTGTTTCAGTTTTGTTCGAGTTTTTGCCCTTGACTTAGTATAAATTTGCAATTTTCAACTTGTTCATGCATAGCTAGAAAGTATTTGACTTGTAGGCCTGAAAATTTACAAGAATGTGTCAAGCATGTGTATGAACCTTCGGTGTCGGCTTTGGTGTCCGGGTCGGCATATCCACTTATGTTAAAGTTTTTGTAATACCTCAAATATTTTCAAAGTCCATGGACATATGGCTTTGAAACTCTGCGCACTTGTTCACCATCATGACCCCAACCTGTAAACAGGAGGAGGTAACTGTATCAAGCATTTTTTTACTATCAAGCACTAAGAATAGTCGTTGCTGTCCTACTGACAGCTCTTGTTAAGATTTTTTAAGAATGAATAGGGTTTTATTTATTTAATTTTTTTTTTTAACTTTGACTTTACAGTATCTATTGATTATGTTTGTGCATGGGTTATATTGATTTTTTGAAAAATAGATTTTGATTTTTTTTTTAATTTAAAAATGCATTTTAAATGCTTATAGGTGGAAAATGTTCAGTGCCATGATTGCTCAATTCCATGACGAGTCAGTACCAGGATAGCCTAGTGGTTTATGGCTTGCTCCTGAGTCATGTATTAATACAGGAAGATTGGTAAATTCTAATTTTATCCTCTCATAAAAGCATTGTCTAATAAATCAGATTATTTCTGGTCAAAGTGTCATCAAATTTATTTCTATTTATTTATTCAATATCTGTTCAGAAATTCCTTTGCATTAAAGTCATGACCCTGATCAGTGAAAATATGATAATAATAATGAAAATATAATGCATTGTATAATTATAAGTTTTGTTAGCTCACCTGTCACAAAGTGACAGGGTGAGCTTTCGTCCGGCGTCTGTCCGTCCGGCGTCCGGCCGTCCGTAAACTTTTGTTTTAAATGACATCTCCTCATAAACCACTGAGCCAATTTCATCCAAACTTCACAGGAATGTTCCTTTGGTGGTCACCTTTAAAAATTGTTCAAAGAATTTAATTCCATGCAGAACTCTGGTTGCCATGGCAACCGAAAGAAAAATCTTTAAATATCTTCTTTTAAACAACCCTAAGAGCTAGAGCTTAGATATTTGGCATGAAACATCTTCTTGTAAGTGTCTACCAAGTTTGTTCAAATAAAAGCCCTGGGGTCAAAATTGGCCCCACCACAGGGGGTCATTGATTTTCCCTATATGCATATAAAAACTTTAAAAAATCTTCTTTTAAAGAACCCAAAGAGCTAGAGCTCAGATATTTAGCATGAAACATCTTCTAATGAGTGTCTACCAAGTTTGTTCAAATAAAAGCCCTGGGGTCAAAATTGGCCCCGCCCCAGGGGGTCATTGATTTTCCCTATATGCATATAGTTAAAACTTAAAAAATCTTCTTTTAAAGAACTCAATAAGCTAGAGCTTAGATATTTAGCATGAAACATGTTCTAATGGGTGTCTTATGGCCAAGTATGTTCAAATAAAAGCCCTGGGGTTAAAACTGGCCTCGCCGGGGGGGGGGGGGTCATTGATTTTCCTTATATGTGTAAAGCAAAAACTTAAAAATCTTCTTTGAAAAAACCCAAATAGCTAGAGTTTAGATATTAAGCATGAAACATCTTTAAGTAAATATCTACAAAGTTTGTTCAAATAAAAGCCCTGGAGTCAAAACTGGCCCTGCTCCAGGGGTGTCATTGTTTTTAACTATATGTGTATAGTAAAAAACTTTGAAAAAATCTTCTTTTAAAAAACCCAATGAGCTAGAACTTAGATGTTTAGCATGAAACATCTTCTTATGGGTGTCTACCAAGTCTGTTCAAATAAACAAATAAAAGCCCTTGGGTAAAAATTGGCCCGGGGGTGGGGGGGGGGGGCTTTATACAGGTGAGCGACCTCAGGGCCATCATGGCCCTCTTGTTTATATATGAATGCCAGTCTTAAATTGGTTAAAATTAATGTTAATGATAAATTTATTATGCGTTATTGATCACATAATGTCCGACCTTACTCTTTAATAAGGAAACTTTAATAAAATATAAGAAAGATAAGCCCAAAGAGTGTAAATTTGTTTGATGTTGATGTTTTATTTTATTTACCAGGTGTGTTGCTTGTGTGTTTAAAATTTGTAGAACTTTTTTACAGTTCATAATAAATATTATAAAATATCAGTATTATGGACATCAAAATGAATAGTTACTACAGCATGGAGCTTCTATACTGTTGGTAATCATTATTGTTTCCATGTGAAGGTTTTGCATTTTCATGTAGTTGCTGCATATATTTTTCAGAGAAATACATTATATTGAAATTAAAAGGTGGATAGATTAAGTGGAGGAGAATTGCAGCACACAAGTACTGTTCTCTCCCCCTTCTAATTTTTGAGATATTACCCCTTGATATTCATTCTTTATTTTTGTTCAGACCATAACTTAGTTACCATGGTATGGTCTGTAGGAAAAAGGTCAACATTACAGCAAGAGATTGGACTAAGTAAATTTGTCATTTAGTTTATCATGAATTATTATGCGCAGCAATGTTCTGTCTATAATTTCTGCATGAATGATGGGATTCTAATAGATATTGGTTTACATGATCACCATAAGTAGACAATATGTTGTATTGCCAAGACACATATTAGTAGCTTTAAAATGAAGGTTTTACTTTCAGGTAAAAGGTAGTAGCCATGTGATTAATATGTCAAACTATTAGTCTAATGATTGCTGGCAAAATGGGTTAAGGTGCACAGGGGCATGCCTTTGCTTTCTTGAGCAATAAACTTTACACTTATTGCTTTGTACTGCTTTCTTCCTGAAATGGATTCGAGAGTGTTTCCATAAGCTTATAGTTTCCAACACATTCTAAATAAAATGTGTATAAACTATATTTTGTCAGATTTTTATGTACATGTATTGTATTACTCTGAAATATTTGTCATATGTCTTCACTAGACTATGTTTAACATGCAAAAACTCATGTTGGCACCTTTAAGGTCAAGGTCATTTTTTGGAGGTAAAAGTTCAAATTGCCTTATAACTATCTCATTACATTATTGATTATCAAAAAAGTTGTCATAATCCTATTTTTATCTGAAACAGAAGATGTGTCATGCCAAGACGTAATGTGCAACTTTGAGATCAGTGCAGGCATTTTTGTGTCACCTGTACAATATATTGGCGACATACAGGGATCTCTTCTTCATTGTCTTCCAGTACAAAAATACAGATACTTAAGGACTGTGGGAACAATAGGTAACAGTAAATTTCCTTTTATGCTATTCATTCCGTCAGCTCTTATGTGGCTACCTTTTCTCTTACATGGCTTAAAAAAACAATAGAACAAATGAGTTGCCACTTAAATACCAAAAATTGAGCATTTCCGTCTGTCCATCCGTCAGAAATCTTTCCTGACCTCTGTAAGAAACTACTAATGCAATTTCAACCAAACTTAACAAGAATGATCAGTACCAAGTCTAGTTGTGTATATTGTTGGCATTTTCCGGTTCAATGATTTTCGTCAGAGTTTTGGCCCTTATATATTTTTTGTCAGGGTGGCATTGCCTTTCCTGTTGCTGTTCACAAAGTTGTACCTGGATCATAACTTTTTATTTCTTAGTGTATTGTCTTCATACTTGGCCACAACAACCCTTGGGACAAGACCTTTCAGTAGACCTTGACCTTCATCCATAAATGACTTGACCTTCAAGGTTAAAAGTCCAAATTTTGCTTGTTCATGCTGTTTTTGGCTGTAACTTTGTTATTTTTGAATGGATTGTCTTCAAACTTAAACATAATAATCTTCAAGGATGTCCCTTAAAAATAATCAGACAGACCTTGACATTCACCCATAAATGACCTTGACTTTGAAGGTCAAATTATTGAAATTTTCATTTTTTTGGCTATTTTTGGCTGTAACTTTGTTATTTTTGAATAAATTGTCTTCAAACTTGAACATAATAATGTTTTAGGATAACCCTGAAAAAATAACCAGACAGACCTTGACCTTCTTTCATTAATCACCTTGACTTTGAAGTTCAAATTATTGAAATTTTCATTGTTTTGGCTCTAACTGGCTGTTACTTTGCTATTATTGAAGGGATCAACTTCATATTATAACAGAACATACTTAAGGACAAGACCTTGTTGTTTATTGTGACCTTACCACAAGGTGTTTCACCACCACGTGACTTCACCATGTGACACCATCATATGACTCCACCACATGACTCCACCATGTGACACCACCATGTGAAACCACGTGACTGTGCCACATTACTCCATCACGTGACACCAGCACCTGACTTCTCCACGTGACTCCACCATGTGACTCCAACACGTGACTCCACTATGTGTCATCACATGTCGACACCATATGACTTCATCACGTGTCATGGCA
The DNA here is from genome assembly GCF_026571515.1 of Ruditapes philippinarum. NCBI lineage: Eukaryota > Metazoa > Mollusca > Bivalvia > Venerida > Veneridae > Ruditapes > Ruditapes philippinarum. The sequence goes on along the minus strand of NW_026857524.1, from coordinate 32,642 downwards.
GGTCAACACCACGTGACACCATATGTCATCACATGTCGACACCACATGATACCACCACTTGTCATCACATGTCGACACCATGTGTCACCACGTGTCACTACATGATACCACCACACCATGTGATCTTAACACGTGACACCACATGTCATCACATGTCAACACCACATGTTGACACCATGTGATACCACCACATGACACCACATGTCACCACCAGGTGACACCACCAAGTGTCATCACATGTCGACACCATGTCACCATGTGACACCAGCATGTGTCATCACATGTCACCATGTGACACCACATTTCACCACAAGACACCACCATGTGTCACCATGTCACCACCATGTGACATTATGTGTCACCACCAAGTGACACCACATGTCACCACCACATGACATCTTAGTCATCACATGTCAAAACCATGTGTGACTGCCACGTGTAACTACCACCACCATGTGTCACCACCTTATGTCACCACCACATGTCACCACATGTCACCACCACATTACACCACATGTATCTATTTATAGCATTTTCTATTTATAGAATTGAGTGTTTCTATTTATAGAATTTTCTTTTTTTAGAATTGCGTGTTTCTATTTATATATATATATATATAAATTAGTATATTTAAAGATTTTGTTCAAACATTTCTTTGTTTGCTTTTATAGAAAGTAAAAAGTTGAGCGTTGCCCCCGCCCGGCGGTGGCTATTGTTTAAAAAGTTTGTACTGTCTACTCTTATACCACTTATGCAATTTCATTATACCCCCACCACAAAATGTGGGGGGGGGGGCTATAATGGATTCGCTTTGTCGCGTCGGTCCGTCCGTCCGTCGGTCCATCTCCATTTTCGTGTCCGCTCTACAACTCCTATACCAATTGAAGGATTTTCTTCAAACTTGGCTCAAATGTTCACCTCAACAAGGGGATGTGCAGAACCCATATTGCCCATGTGTCAGCTCAAGGTCAAGGTCACAATTGATGGTCAAATATCAAACACTATCAAATATTACACAGTATGTTGTGTCCGCTCTGTAAGTCCTACACTATTTGAAAGATTTTCTTCAAACTTGGCTCAAATGTTCACCTCAACAAGGGGATGTGCAAAACCCATGTTGCCCATGTACCAGCTCAAGGTCAAGGTCACAATTGAAGGTCAAATATCAAAAGATCAAATATTACACAGTATGTTGTGTCCGCTCTGTAAGTCCTACACTAATTGAAAGATTTTCTTCAAACTTGGCTCAAATATTCACCTCAACAAGGGGATGTGCAGAACCCATGTTGCCCTTGTGTCAGCTCAAGGTCAAGGTCACAATTGAAGGTCAAATATCAAACAATCTAATATTACACAGTATGTCATGTCCGCTCTGTAAGTCCTACACTTATGGAAAGATTTTCTTCAATCTTGGCTCAAATGTTCATCTCAACAAGGGATGTGCAGAACTCTTTTGCTGGCTTAAGGTCAAGGTCACACTTTGAAGGTCAAAAATTTTGACTTAGAAAATATTCTTAAATTTTAAAAATTTATTTGAATATTTCTAAATTTAGAAAAGGTATTGCTTGAAACTTAAAATATTTTTGAAGGGTCACAATTCCGATATGCTGTTCGTTCAAGTTTTCATAACTCTGTATTGCATTTTAACAAAGTTATGCCCCTTTTTAAGTCTTCAAAATTTACATACAATCAAATATTAGACAAAATGTTGTGTCCGCTCTATAAATCCATACTGATGGAAGAAATTTTCTTCAATTCTTTACTCAAATTTTTCACCTCAAACAAGGTTATGTGCAGAATCCATGTCACCTTTGTGCCGGCTAAAGGTCAAGGTCACACTTGAAAGTAAAAAATTGACTTAGAAAATGTTTCTTAAATTTTTAACATGTACTTGAATAATTCTGAAACTAGCGCAGGCATTTGCTTGAAACTTAAAAGATATATGAGGTGTGGCCAAATAAGATATGCAGGTCAAGTTTCATTACTCTGTATTGAATTTTGACAAAGTTATGTCCTTTTTAAGTCTTCAAAATTTACGTACAACCAATACTAGACAATATATTGTGTCTATTCTATAAATTCTATACTAATGGAAGGATTTTCTTCAAACTTTACTCAAATGTTCAACCAAACTGGGTGATGTGCAAAAGCCATCTTACCCTTGTGTCAGATTAAGGTCAAGGTCACACTTGAAGGTCAAAAATGGACTTATAAATAAAATGTTTTAATACATTGTGAAAATGAAAGGTTATTTGTAACTGTTACGAACATGATTTGATAATATATATTTATACTATTACCTGTACAATTAGTCTTTTTTTCACCAGAGATAATTTCTTTTTATGTATTTGTGCCACATAAGTTATTCTCTTAACCTGTGACCTTTCCAAGTGGTCATCTTTCAAGGACATTAGTGGGGGTATGAATCGCATTCAGCGATAGTTCTAGTTAAAAGTTACTATGAAGCTTTATAGGTTTGATCTGTAACTCAAGTTCTTGGGCATATTAAATGGGTTTTATTAGTTGAATGATTTTGGCCGAGTTATGAGCCTTCAAGAAAAAGGTGGTTTTAAACATTCCTTTTTTTGCGTTACCAACTACACATAAGTTTGTCCGGAATACTCCTCAGAAACAACTGGTGCAATTTCATTCAAACTTTACAGGAGTGATCATTACCAAGTCTAGTTGAAAACTCAAAACTTAGTGAAAATTAAAAAATCTCTTGTCTGAAAGAACAAGGCTTAAAGCTTTGATATTTGGTATATGATATCGTTTAAAGGTCCTCTACCAAAGTTGTTCAAATCCCAGCTCTAGTGTCAAAATTAAACCCCGCCTTGAGGAGTTTGTTTTCCTTATATGTATATAGTTAAAACTTTAACAATTTCCTCTGAATTGACAAGAGAGGTAGAGGTCAGATATTTTGCATGTATTATGGTGTAGTGGACCTCTACCAAGATTGTTTAAATTATAGCCCTTTGGTAAAAATTGGCCCCACCCGGAGGTCATTTATTTTCATTGTGTATGTATAGTAAAAAAGTTAAAAAATCTCCTATGAAGGTACAAGGCTTAGAGTTTTAATATTTGGTATATAATATCATCTATAGGTCTTCTACAAAAGTTGTTCAAATTTTGCCCCTAGTGTTAAAGTTGGCTCTGCTTATTGTCTGAATTGACATAGGCTAGAGGTATGAAAGTTTGCATAAAAATTGCATAGTGAACCTCTACCAAGGTTGTTCAAATTATAGCACAGGGTCAAAATTTGCCCCGCCCAGGGTCATTGATTTTTGCATTGTGTAATATAGTAAAAACGGAAACTAAAACAAATGTTTGCTGAAAAGAAGAAAGCTACAGCTTAGATATTGACATGAAATAATTTTTAGTGGACCTGTATTAAGATTGTTTGAATTAAACTTTTGCTCAAAATTTTTCCCTTCCCAAGGGGACATTGACCTACTGTCTTGTCCTTTTGATCTACAGCCATGAAATTTTTGACCATGTGTAAAGTCTGAGATTTTAATATCAACATACCTAGATTTTGACAGTCAGATTAAGATTGATATCAGCTGACCAAGATTTTGACAAAGTGACTACTGTTTGTCCTTTTATGTACACTCATGAAATTTAGGCCATGTGAAATATTACCTTGACCACCAAATTCACTCGACTCAACTGCTTTATGTCAAAATTCAGTTGTATAGAAGCCAAAAAAATCTTCTGTTCCTACACTACTATTTAGTGTTGTATTATATAATGTGGCAGCATAGCATTTTTCAGAAATGCAATCTTGTTTTACACCTTTTTTTATACAGCTTTTTTATGCCGTCGCAGCATCTGCGATGTGGTGGCATATAGTGATGCACATGTGTTTATATGTGTGTGTGTTTGTGTGTTATATATCTTATATAGTGATCTTAAAAAATCTTCTTGTGAAAAACCACTAGTCCAATTTCAACCAAACTTGGCAGGATTGATTATGGGTGAAGGGCTTCTAAAGTTGATCAAAGAATTTCATTCTATGCAGAAATCTGGTTGCCATGGCAACCAACCACTTGTCCAATTTCAACCAAACTTGGCAGGATTGATTATGGGTGAAGGGCTTCTAAAGTTGTTCAAAGAATTTTATTCTATGCAGAAATCTGGTTGCCATGGCAACCAAAAGGAATTACAAAAATAAATTTTAAAATCTTCTTGTAAAGACCCAAAAGGCCTAGAGCTTAGATATTTTTCATAAGGCATTGTCTGGTAGACCTCTACCAAGATTGTTCAAATTATAGCCCTGGGGTCAAAATTGGCCCCGTCCCCGGGGTCATTGATTTTCACTATATGTACATATAGTAAAAACTTAAAATACCTTCCTGTAAAGATCCAAAAGGCATAGAGCTTAGATATTTTGCATAAGGCATTGTCTGGTAGACTCTTACCAAGATTGTACAAATTATAGCCCTGGGGTCTAAATCGGCTTGCCCCCGGGGTCATTGATTTTCAACATATGTACATTATAGTTAAAAACTTTAAATACCTTCTTGTAAAGACCTTAAAGGCCTAGAACTTAGATATTTTGCATAAGGAATTGTCTGGTAGACCCTTACCAACATTGTTCAAATTATAGCCCTAGGGTCAAAATCGACCCCGCCCCGGGGTCATTGTTTTCGCTGTATGTACATGTAGTAAAAAGCTTTAAATACCTTCTTGTAAAGACCCAAAAGGCCTAGAGCTTAGATATTTTGCATAAGGCATTGTCTGGTGGACCCTTACCAAGATTGTTCAAATTATAGCCCTTGGGTCAAAATTGACCCCGCCCCGGGGGTCATTGATTTTCACTACATGTACATATAGTTAAAACTTAAAATACCTTCTTGTAAAGACTCAAAAGGCCTAGAGCTTAGATAATTTGCATAAGGCATTGTGTGGTAGACCTCTACCCAAATTGTTCAAATTATAGCCCTGGGGTCAAAATCGGCCCCTCCCCGGGGGTCATTAGTTTTCCTTAAATACTTATAGTATAAGAAAAAAAAAATTTTTGTCCTGAGATACAAGACATAGAGCTTTGATGTTTGCTATATAATGTCATCTATAGGTCCTCTACCAAAATAGTTCAAATTTTTCCCCTGGTGTCAAAATTGGCCCTGCCCAGGGGCAATGATTCTCATTATGTACACATAGAAAAAACAGAAAATAAAACAAATGTTTTCTGAAAGCTTAGATATTTGACTTGAAATGTTGTTTGGTGGACCTGTATCAAGATTGTTTTGAATTAAACCCTTGGGTCAAAATTTTGCCTTGCCCAGTGACATTGACCTGCTTTCTTGTCTTATAATGTACAGCAATGAAATTTTGACCATGTGCACAGTTTTAGTTGTAAAATTGAACTTTGATATCAGGTGACCTAGATTTTGATGATGTGACCTTCTTGTCCTTTGATGTATAGCTATGAAATTTGAACCATGACCTTCACCACCAAATTCACTAGTGCATTGATATATTCCTACTCTGATCTTTTATTGGATTAACAACAGATTTAACCACTTACCTGATTATAAGAATTAGATAGGTCAGGGATCTATGCATTATGACAATCTTCAGTTGTAAAGAAACAAAAAAATATGTTCCTACACTACTATTTAGTGTTGTATTAATGCGCTAGCAGAGCATTTTTCTCAAATGCAATCTTGTTTTTTTTTTACTAATGCAATGTCTCATATTTAGAAAACACATACCTAATCAGTAATTGGGGTCCTTTATGTGTCGACAATGTTGGGGTCACTGGGTTCAAGGTGAAGATCAAGATCTAGCATTTATATATATCTGATAATTTTTTAATCTTAAGTTAAATAATTTCAAATAGCAGTGACTTCTATTTTTCACAGTAACTAAAGGTTTATTCTTATTTTATTTTTTGTATTTTTTTTGGGCCAAAACGGAGTAAATAGGTGAACATTTTTTGTAAATTAATTGCCAGAAAGAATATGTGTCAGGGGCATTGATGTTTATCAAACATGTTCTTGTTAGTTATAATATTTTGGTGTAGTTGAGATTTGTAATGTACATAATTTAACATGCAATTAATGCACAGTATGTTTTTCTGTTTTTATTTTTTATATATCTATATTATCTTTTTGCAGTTTATGGGATACCTGACAAGCAATAGAAGATTAAAATTCCATTTATGTTATTCAGCAGTTCAAACACAGGGTAAACTTTTTTTATTAATTTTGATGGTTTTGTCATTCAATGTTAATTATGAGGAAAGTCTATTTCATTACAATCATGAATGAAAAATATGTCTGACTAATATACAAATTTATCAGAATCAATTAAAATCTGCCCAGTGATATTTAATGTGGCTAGAAAAAGTTGCCAAACATTCCTTTTGAAGTAAGATTTCAAATTATTTGAAGGATTTAACACATTGAACAAATACACACATAAAATTCTTACTCATGTATATTTAGCCTATAGCTTTCAAAAGAGAATATAAAGAGAAAAAATTGAAATTTCATTTTACTTTGACACATATAGAAAATCTACTTATCGAAGTTTGACACAAAGAAGTGTCAAACCATCCAAATTCTTATTTTTTTGTCATCTTGCATATTTGGTAGGTGGATACCTTTAATATTCCTCTAATTTTTAGTGGAGTAAGTGGTCTCTAGGGTCAAAGCCAATGTCACTGGTTTAGAAAATAAAATTAAACATTTTTGCTCATACAGCCTTTATTTTTAGCATATGCTCAGGGTGAGCTATTAGAATCACTCTTCGTCTGTCATCAGTTGTACGTCTTCCATTGTCCGTTCACAATTTTCAAACGACATCTACTCTGAAACAATAAGGCAGATCATAATGAAACTTCACAGGGATGTTCCTTGTGTGAAGCCTTCACAAAGTTGTTCAAAGAATTCCATTCCATACAGAACTCTGGTTGCCATGGCAACCAAAAGAAAAAACTTTAAACATCTTCTTCTAAAAAACCCAAAGAGCTAGAGCTTAGATATTTGGCATGAAACATCTTCTAGTAAGTGTCTACCAAGATTGTTCAAATAAAATCCCATGGGGTCAAAATTGGCCCCGTCCCAGGGGGTCATTGATTTTCCCTATATGCATATAGTAAAAACTTAAACAAATCTTCTTTTAAAGAACCCAAAGAGCTATAGCTAAGATATTAAGCATGAAACATCTTCTAATGAGTGTCTACCAAGATTGTTCAAATAAAAGCCCTGGGGTCAAAATTGTCCCCGCCCCAGGGGGTCATTGATTTTCCCTATATATGCATAGAGTAAAAACTTAAAAATTTTCTTCTAAAAAACCCAAAGAGCTAGAGCTAAGATATTAAGCATGAAACATGTTCTAATGGATGTCTACCAAGTTTGTTCAAATAAAAGCCCTGGGGTCAAAATTGGCCCTGCCCCTCGGGGTCATTGATTTTCCCTATATGCATATAGTAAAAACTTAAAAATTCTTCTTTTAAAGAGCCCAAAGAGCTACAGCTAAGATATTTAGCCTGAAACATCTTCTAACGAGTGTTTACCAAGTTTGTTCAAATAAAAGCCCTTGGGTCAAAATTGGGGCCCGCCCCAGGGGGTCATTGCTTTTCCCTATATATATGCATATAGTAAAAACTTTAAAAAAAATTCTTTTAAAGAACCCAAAGCGCTAGAGCTAAGATATTTAGCATGAAACATCTTATAAAGGGGGTCTACCAAGTTTGTTCAAATAAAAGCCCTGGGGTCAAAATTGGCCCCGCCCCAGGGGGTCATTGATTTTCCCTATATGCATATAGTAAAAACTTAAAAAATTCTTCTTTTAAAGAACCCAAAGAGCTAGAGCTGAGATATTAAGCATGAAACATCTTCTAATGAGTGTCTACCAAGATTGTTCAAATAAATGCCCTGGGGTCAAAATTGGCCCTGCCCCAGGGGGTCATTGATTTTCCCTATATGCATATATTAAATCTTAGAATCTTCTTCTAAAAACCCAAAGAGCTGGAGCTTAGATATTTGGCATGAAACATGTTCTAATGGATGTCTACCAAGTTTGTTCAAATAAAAGCCCTGGGGTCAAAATTGGCCCCGCCCGGGCTGATATTGATTTTCCTTATATGTGTATAGCAAAAACTTCTTTGAAAAAACCCGAATAGCTAGAGTTTAGATATAAAGCATGAAACATTTTCTAGTAGTGGGGCGGGAAATTGAGAAAATAGTGCAAATTGTGATACAAGCATGAAACTTTAAGGAAATCATCTTTAGACCATGTAGATTTCAAAAGTGAAGTGGGCCCAAAAATATCTCTGCTAATTCAAGATGGCCGCCATTTTCAAAATGGCCGCCATATAAATTTGACGTACATTCTAGCTCATTCATTCCAATTTTTTGTACAGACCTTTAACTAACACCAAAAGCATGCATATACTTTTCCCTTTTCAAAAATTTAAATATCACAAAATTTCTCGTTCATACATCCTCTAAATCCAAGATGGCGTCCAATATGGCCGTCGATTTTGTGCAAAACTGTTATATCATTTTTATAGTATAATTTGTTGCACAAATAATTTTTATTATAATAAAAAAAGTGTTTAAACATATCAGAGATAATCATATTAATGTTAATCTCAATAAAAGTAAACATTTTAAAAGTTTTTGTTTAAAAATATCTTTAAAAAAGATAAAAAAAAATCCATTTTTTTCATATTTTTCAAATTTTATTTTCTAAATTAATGTACAAAGTTAAAAAAGTTACTTTATATCTTAAACTGTATTTGACATTCCATTAATATCATGTGTTTATTGTAAAAAATGTAAGAAAAGCATTAAATCTGTAGGTTTTATATTTTGTGAAAGTGGATGGGGTAATTTTATATGATAATTGTAAAAGAAAAAAAACAACAGAAAATATACATAGCTAAGTTCATTCTATTTCTTTTCCTTTTTACTTTTCTATAAATTCTTATGCAAATGTTCCAACTTAAAAAGTACTTTTAATTGGATGAAAGTATTTTTGTCTTCCTTCGGGCCATTTAGTAGGTGAGCAAGAAATTCAATATACATTCAGTTATTAAAATTTGGTTGCATGATATTCTTCTTTCAATATATTTGACATTATATTTTAATTGTTAATTGTAAAGACATATAAGAAGACAATTAATCAACTAAACATGCTTAAAATAGCAAACATGTACATGAATGTAAAGGTATAAAGGTAGTCCATAAACGCATATTTTTGACACCTCCACAATTTTATATTCATAATATAGACATGGCTTAAAAGCCAACAAAATGTATGTGATGTGAAACAGATATATCAATGATATGGCCTGGCCTGCATGCAGCTTTTAGAAAAGTTAAGATACAAACTAAGTGTATTTCCTAAAGTAATCATATCTTATTTTTTTTCTTTCAATAAGAGGGTAATGATGACCCTGGATCACTCACCTAAGATCATTGTTGGAAAAAAGGTAACAAGATCATTTTGGGATGTCAATTATGTCATAACACGCATGATTTGTGTCATAATTGAATCCGGTTGTTTTTTAAAAAAAAACATGCTCAATATCTGGTTTCAATTTTTATTCACACGAGAGGACTTTAATAACCATATTTATTATATACGAGTCCATATAAACTTAGTGACCTCTAGTGTTTGGTAAATTTGGACCATGTTGTCCATGATATATCATTATTATAACATAATTATGATCAGGCCTCGACATTAGCGGTGGTCCGTTGGTCCGAGACCACCTGATTTTGGCAAGGACCACCTAATTTTAAAAGCCACTGGTCCGTCGGACCACTTGAGTTTTTATGGTTGGTGCAAGGCTCATTTGGGAGTATGGCGATTTGTGTCAAAAACATGTTATATACATTTTGTTAAAATCATTTGTTCGAGGTACATGTATATAATTCATTAATCTCTGATTAGTTAAAGACGTTCTTAAATCATCAATAACTTTCATTTTAAGTCATTCAAATTTTGTTTTTGCAAGTTAAAAGAGTTAAGAATTTGTAATAATAATTTAGGTACAAAATTCATTCAAATGATGTTAGTCAGTACCGGTATGCATCGTATGATACCCACGACGGTAATTATGATACTAGTAATGTATAGGATATCAGATAAAATTAAATTTCAGATACTTGATTAATGGCAGCAAACGAAAGGAACTTGAAAAACAACTAATTATTTGTTGCTACTAATCTTTATTGTAACTAACGATAATAGATCTATTTCTTCCAGAGATAGAATTACTTTTAAAGTTTAAAATTACTCAATGTCAAAAATAAATGTCAACAAGGTAAAAAAATCTGTATTCATAATGAATCAGTGAGAAAAATAAGCTAAACTATAGTTATATTGTCATTATTTTTTTTATCCTTTTGATATTTCCTTTCAAAAACAAGAATAAGATCTATATTTTATTTATCAGTTTTCTTAAAAATGTTATCTATAGAAGATACATGTAATTATCATGATAATAAGACGTACCATGTATCAGGAATGAATATTTGAATAACAGACATAAATGTTTCACTATTCCCTTACTTGAGTTGAGGGAGAAATCATTTCAATATAAGAATTAACATAAATAAGAGCCCTGTTGTGTAGTTTTGAATGAGATAAAAATAAAAACCAAATAACATTACAATAGAATACCTACCAACTTGCTCTACTTCATTTCTGATTAGATAAAAATATATTTGTCTGAAGATACCTGTTTTCTTTAAAGGTCAATAATACATTATGTCATCAAATTTAAGCATATATTATTTTTTTCTAAATTTGCAGTAAAATGTTACAATAATAATAACTGACCACCTTACTTCTTGAATGACCACCTAAAGTTCAAATCTAGTGGTCCGGCTTACCACTTGCTGAAAAAGTTAGTGTCGAGGCCTGATGATGATACATGATTAATGTATATGCGTCGGATACTGTAGGTTAAGAGAAAACAGATTTATTACAGTAGTCTTTGTAAATTAAGTGATACCATTGCAAAACTGATTTAGACCTGCAGTATCATCATACAAATTTATGCATGTTATATCAGTCTACATCCCAAATATCTTAGTTCAAGTCATTGCAGTTTAACACTAGATGTTTTAATGTGTTTTCCTATACAAGTCTGTGAACCCAGGTGGCTCTATGAGCATGATTCATTAAATATGTTAATAAAGACACAAGGTGGTGCTACATGCTTAGTACCTGTGCTCTGTGCATTTTGATTTTTGAGAAGATTTTTTATTTTCCATCTACACTTAATGATCCAAAAGTGTTTTATGTAACTTTTAAAGAGGTCTTCTTTTCTTGGCAAGGTTATATTTTGACTATCTAAGCTCTAGGCATAACAGTTTGTTTGTTGATTATTTTTTTAATAACAACAACAATAAAACAACTTCAATGCGATTCCCTACACAAGTCTTTAAAAACTGTGTACCTCGCGAGGGCCTTTAAATCATGCTCCTGCAGTCCAAAATGGCTTTCCCTGTCACTTAGTTTACATTGACTTATATATTAAAATTCTTCTCCGAAACTACAGTGCACAGAGAAGAAAAAATATCGTATATCATCACCTTGTGATGCTATATAAAGATTATGAACTATTGGCATAAGGTCAAAATCACTTAGTTTACATCCATGGACTCTTATTGGAATATATTTATATGAGTCTTCTTGTGTGAAAAAGTTCTGAGAGCCTAGTTATTGGGCATGTTTCTTTTCAAATAATTTATAAATCTTGACTGGTGAAAAAAAGATACTCCTTACATGATTTTAGCATTCTTCAGTATAAAAGAATTATAGCCCTTTTCTAACAGTGGATCTAAGGTGAGTGATCTAGGGTCAACAATTCTCTCTTGTTTAATGGGAAAAATAAAGAAGGAATACATTTAGTTTATATTCTAAATAATAATGTGGGTCAAGCGGTTTTATTGATACCTATTTTAGCACACATAGTAATTAGATAATATGATGTATCAGTCGTCTAAATTTTGATTTCTTTAGATAATATCATGTCTACATAAGTTACTAGTATTAGAAATGGACAGTACTAATTCAATTATACTTGGTTACAATGATGTGCAAGTAAATATAACTTTGAATCATTCTGTTACAAGCTTTTAGCAAGACTAAATTGTCCAGGAAATAATTGTATTCATAAAAAGACAACATTTCACTCAGGTCCAGGCATGATTTTATCTAACATATGGTTCATTGATGAATATTCAGTCTTCTTTCTGTACAATTATCAAATTATATCAAGAATATTGAAACAACTTATATCATGCAAACACATTTAATAACTGAATGTATACATATGATTGTATCTGCATTTATTGATATTTTAGTACACCCTCTAGACCTGAAGGAAAACAAAAATACCTTAATACAATAAAATACTTTTACAGTGAATATTTGCATAAGAATTCTTAAAAAAACGTTTTTTTGTACTACAATTGTCTGATAAATTTACCCCACCCACTTTTAATAAGTATAAAACCTTCACATTTTTGTTTGTTTTTGCTATAATTATACAATAAAACAAAGTGTTGATTGAATATCAAATACATTTTAAGAAACTATGTAACTTTTGGAATTTTGTACATAGACCTAGAAAACAATGTTGGAGAAAAATGCAAAAAAATGGAACTTTGTTTTTGATTTTTTTAAAGATTTTTTTTTTGTACAAAAAACTAAAAACATGACTAAAAATGTGGTTAACTTAAAATTCGATTTTTTTCTAATACAATGTATATTTAACAATTTTATATGGTAATACGCATACTGTGTGGAAAAAATTATACTACCAAAGGGATATATCAGTTTTCATTAAAATTGGCAGCCATATTGGACGCCATCTTTGATTCTGAACAAATATGCAAGTGAAATTGCTTGAAGATTTAAATTTTTGAAAAGGGGAAACTATATGCAAGCTTTGGTGTAAGTTTCAGGTCTGTACAAAAAATTGGAATGAATGAGCTAGAATGTACGTCAAATTTATATGGCGGCCATCTTGAAAATGGCGGCCATCTTGAATGAGCAGAGATATTTTTGGGCCCACTTCACTTTTGAAATCTACATGGTCTAAAGATAATTTCCTGAAAGTTTCATGCTTGTATCACAATTTGCACTATTTTGACAGCAGAGACCTTATTTCCCGCCACACTATAGTAAGTGTCTACAAAGATTGTTCAAATAAAAGCCGTTTGGTCAAAAGTGGCCCTGCCCAAGGTGTGTCATTGTTTTTAACTATATGTGTAAAGAAAAAAACTTGACCAGCTAGACCTTAGATGTTAAGCATGAAATATCTTCTAATTGGTGTCTACCAAGTTTGTTCAAATAAAAGCCCTGGGGTTTAAACTGGCCCCCCTCCGGGGGCCTATATACAGGTGAGCGACTTCAGGGCCATCATGGCCCTCTTGTTTGGTTGATGTCTTTCATGTTTAATACAAACATGCCAAGGGAGGTCCTCCTTCTTTGTGTATAGTAAGGGGTCATTTGGGTCAAGGTCAATGTCACCAATGTCAAGTTCACCAATGTTAAAAATTGATTTTTACAGGTGTATTAACCATATTCTATAGACAGATGTCATTAATAATTGATAGGAACATAAAATTTGATGGAATTAGTGGTAAGTTGGGTCAAGTTCACCAGTGCTAAAAATGGATTTTTACACTTTTGCTCATAAAGCCTTTATTTATTGACAGATATATTTCATATTTGGTAGGAAGATAACTTTCATGGTATTCATCCTTTTGATTGGGGTAGGGATCAGTGGGTCCAGGTCACTTGTGCTAAAAATAGATTTTTACACTTTTGCCCATACAGGCTTTATTTATTGATAGGTGTATTTCATATTTGGTAGGAAGATAACTTACATGTTATTCTTACTTTGGATGGAGTTAGGGGTCAGTTGGGTCAAGGTCACAAGTGCTTAAAATAGATTTTTACACTTTTGCCCATACAGTCTTTATTTATTGACTGATTTATTTCATATTGGGTTGGAAGATAACTTGCTTGGTATTCTTCCTTTGGATGGAGTTAGGGGTCAGTTTGATCAATGTCATCAATGCTCAAAATAGATTTTAACATACTGCCCATACAGCCTTTATTTATTGACAGGTGTATTTCATATTTGGTAGGAAGAAAACTTGCATGATATTCTATAGGTGTCAGTGGGTCAAGGTCAAGGGTGCCAAGTATAGATTTCTTACATTTATATATATTTGATAAAGTTGAATATTTATCACTTCACAAGTCATAGCATTGACTTGGCAACTTATATATTTCACAATTACAAAATGCAATGACTCTGTCAAGCTATATAATTTGTGTTTGCAATATTTTGGCAATGTTTCTGTCCATAACTCAGTGAATTGGTAAACATTTTTTGAAATATTGCTACTGACAAGAATCGAACCCGAGGGAATTTGTGTTTCACTAACACGTTCTTGTTAAAATGTTAACTTCTTCACTTTACTTTATAGGTAAGAAGACAAGATGCACCATTTTCCCGAGAGGACAACACAAAATAAAACTGTTGTGGCTTATAAGTGACTTAAAATATGAAAACTTCAGAATTAAAAATCGAATCTTTCAAATGTGAATTGTGACACTTGATTGGATTTTTGGCCTAGATATAATTGAAGCCTCATATGTGCAACTGTGTCTTGACTCATCTGTGATGCGGTGGCATATAGCAAATCAACTTTGGACGTGCACTGTTTGAGATGTAAAATTGGATTTTAATAGCACCTGACCAAAATTTTGATATGTGACTTACTTTCTTTTCCTGTGATGTACAGTTTTGAAATTTGGTCCATGTGCACGATTTTGAATGTCAAATTGAATTTTGATATCAGCTGGCTTAGATTTTGATGATGTGGCCTACTTTCTGTTCCTTTGATGTACAGTCATGAAATTTAGGCCATGTAAAATACCACCAAATTCACTAAACTCAAATGCTTTATGGCAAAGTTCAATTGATTATAAACTAAAAAAAATCTGTTCCTACACTACTATTTAGTGTTGTGTTATATAATGCGGTGGCATAGCATTTTTCAAAAATGCAATCTTGTTAGCAATTGATATGATGTTTGATTGGTCATATATTTGGCTGTTAATGATAAATGATATATTTCAAATGTAAAAGTTTAAGTGGGAATATTGGTTTTAGGCTGATAATCAGTCTGGCTGTCTGCTTGCACTTCCTAAAAACCATGCAACCAATTTCAATAAAACTTGATGGGAGTACTTGGTATGATGTCTGCTTCCAAAAATTTTAAGGAATTTCACTTTGAATGTTAATCTAAAGATTTTTGTATTAATTTTGCTGAAATTTACCATCTTATTAATGAACTGATTTGAACCATATTTGGACTCTCTTGCTTGTCAGACAGGATTATTTAGTTTTGCAACAGTGCTAGAAACCCCTGTTTTAAAATCCCACAGGTTAAGACAGATCTGTGTTTAAATAATGTCATTTATGTGTGCATTTAAGAATACTGAATAAGTGGATATTCATAGGTAAAAAAATGTGTAAATGTCAAAAAGTGGACTTTTTGCGCGGGGAAGTATTGGGGAAAATACGATTTTTTGAATTTAATACTGTTTTTGTGACAAGGTGAATGTTAAAATTATGCCGTTATTGTAATCATTCTATTCCGTTGTTTAATACCTTTATTAGTTATATAATTGTTTGAAGTTTATATTGTTAGTTTAATAAAGGACCTGATCACCAATCTCTTTGTCATATTTGTTAACATTTATTTTGTTATATGAATAACCTATTGTTTTATTAACACAAATATTGTTTCATTAAAACATTTCTGATTTGTTTAGACCAAACTTAATCGAACGAGCAATGAGAACAATAATCTAAGTACCTGAACATTCAAACTTATTAATGTAAGATGCTGTATGAAAATGTGTTCTCAAACGATAGAAGAAAGTTTGCCTAAAAAGAAATATTTTTTGCGTCTAATATTTGTGAATGATTTCAATTTTAAATATCACAAATATTTCCACAATGCAAAATTAACCACTTAGACATTAAATTGCATACCTAGAATGACATTATTTGCTGTTATGAATGAAGTTGTCTATTCATACATTTCTTTAATTAAATGACATAGCATTTTGAACTTAACACTATTTTTAGAAAATTATTTATTTGTGTTAAAGAGAATTTTCGTAAAGGTCATTTGAACAAACACTGACCAGTATCTATCGAATATATTCATATATTTTCACCCATCAGAGAAGTGTGGTGTCACATTGATATAGATGTCGGAGTACTGATCTGAAGGTCTATGGTTCGATTCCTAACCAACACCAGGTTATGTTTTTTTATGCTCCCCGAAAAAATTCGGGGGAGCATATAGTCGTCGGGTAGTCCGTCCGTCCGTACGTCCTGAATTCGTGTCTGGCCCATAACTTTGTTATTTGAAGTCGGATTTTAAAACTATTTCACAGAAATGATCACCATATTGAGACGACGTGTAGCACGCAACATTTGGGTTGCTACCTAATAGATCAAGGTCACAGCATGACCTTGCAGCAAAATCGTGTCCGGTCCATAACTTCATTATTTGAAGTCGGATTTTAAAACTTTTTCACAGAAATGATCACCATATTGAAACGACGTGTCACGCGCAACATTTGGCTCGCTACCTTGAAGGTCAAGGTCACAGCATGACCTTGCAGCAAAATCGTGTCCGGTCCATAATTTCGTTATTTGAAGCTGGATTTTAAAAAATATTTCACAGAAATGATCACCATATTAAGATGACGTGTCACGCGCAACATTTGGGTCACTTCCTTGAAGGTCAAGGTCACAGCATGACCTTGCAGCAAAATCGTGTCCCGCCCATATCTTTGTTATTTGAAGTCGGATTTTAAAAGTATTCCACAGAAATGATCATCATATTGAGATGACTTGTCATGCACAACATTTGGGTCGCTACCTTCTAGGTCAAGGTCACAGCATGACCTTGCAGCAAAATCGTGTCCGACCCATAACTTTGTTATTTGAAGTCAGCTTTTAAAACTATTTCACAGAAATAATCACCATAATGACACAATGTGTCGCGAGCAACATTTGGGTCGCTACCTTGAAGGTCAAGGTCACGGCATAACATTGCAGCAAAATCGTTTTTGGCCCATAACTTTGTTACTTAAAGTCGGATTTAACAACTATTTCACAGAGATGATCACCATATTAAATCGACGTGTTGCATGCAGATTTGGGTTGCAACCTTGAAGGTCACAGCATGACCTTGCAGCAAAATCATGTCAGGCCCATAACTTCGTTATTTGAAGTTGGATTTTACAACTATTTCACAAAAATGATCACCATATTGAGACAATGTGTTGTGCACAACATTTGGGTTATTTTTACAATTTGAACTTTGTCTGTGACATAACTCTGACACTACAAAAGGTATACCTTCCTGTGTCCAAAACCTATTCGGGGAGCATCACCCGGTTCAACCGGCTCTTGTTTTGATTTACCTGCAAGAATTAATTTGAAATAGTTTTACTACACCTAGTTTTAGAAAAACCTTTTATGTGGTGTTTTTATACACAATTATATTTTTTATTTCATAACAGTCTCTTTCAACGGTTTTGTTTTGACATTATGGAATCGTTTGTGATTTAGCGCATACATGCTACAAAGACAATTATTAAAAATACTACACTGATGGTGCACACAAATAAAATTTGCAATAGTTTTAATGGTAATTTTAAAATTAAAATAAAAAAATTAAGATGCTGTAATAGGATTCGAAATTACCAGATAACGTCTACATTCTTTAAGCAGGCTGGTGAAAATGCCAAATCGGCTTATGTCATAAAAAATCATATTCTAGAAAAGACATAAAGATATTTCTTTTAAACTTTGTTTGTTAATTGAGAATAATATTTGACATAAACAGAAAGAACAATATTTTGCTACTGTCACTATTATGAGAATTATGTCCCCTTTAACACATAATTTTTGAAGTCCGGAAAAAGTATGTTACGTATGCAAAATCGGTTAAATAACTTCTTTATGCTCTAATTCATTGCACCAGCACCTGTCATCATACATTTCATTCAGTTGTCAGAAAAAACTTCAAAGTATAATGTTCAGTGTCAAAGAATTGTCAAAATATAAATGCAAGTAACAGAATAATTAATAATTAATTAAAGGTACAGGCGCAAAAATCTAGAGCAAAATGAAGTTGTTGGACACATTTCTATTTAGAATTTTACATAACAATATAATTTTTATCAACTTTATATATTTTGTTTCTAGAAAACGGGAAATAGAACAAAAATATTTTTATTTTATTTGTATCATATATATCAATGCTTAATAAACAAAACAAGTGAGAAAGAAACATATTGATTATTTTTTCTAGAAATATGGTATTTTATGTCTTGAGCCTGATCGGGCATTTTCACCAGCCTGTTAAGTGAAGCAAAAGTCCTTTACCAAATGCACTAACATGGCTTTTTAAGTTTCACAATTTTAACAATTCAATATTTACAAATCGAATTACAAGTAGATCGTAAAGTTTACGGAATATCCCGTTTACAGGGTCAAATGCAAGAATGCCAGGTCAATGTTGTTGGACAATATATATAATATTTGAAATGTCAAATAGAATTGCTATCTTCAGTTTTACTATTAATTCATATAAAAAACACGGCTGGTTTACAAACGGTGCATTGGATTAATTACACCCTTTGGGCTGTCGGAGAAGTTATAGTATTAGTTTTAAGGAATTTTGACTGTTATATGGCCCTATATAGATAGTTGTTTGGAATATAACCTTAACCGCTAGGTTTGGGTTATATTGTAGCAGTTCGGGTTATATTGTAAACAAAAGTTTATATATGGCCATATAGCCTGCCAAACATCTTCATAACTAATTGATAATATGGCAAAAATCTATTGTTTAAGAAAATAAAAGTGAGATTTTTATCTCATAGCTTGACAGCAGTCGTGTATATAAAACTGTATAAACGTCACGATTTTCCAAATGAAAAGTGACATTACAAACGTGCAGTATTATAATCATCACAGAGAACAAGTGTGTGAAGTTTCAATCCATTTTCTTCAGTAGTTATGGAGAAAACAACTAACAAGCAAAAACTTAACCAAGAATTTCCAAATGGAAAAAGGGGCATAATTAAGGAAAAAAGAAATAAGAGTTATGGGACTTGTGCCAATCATGTAAAATAATCACAGAGAACAAGTGTGTGTGAAGCTTCAATCCAGCTTACATGTAAAACCTAACCATAAAGATGCCAACGCTGACAAATGGGTGACTGCATTAGCTCAAATATTCTGCAAATAGTCGAGCTAAAATACCTAAATTTTCATCACATTTATTGTATGACAAAATAAAATTTTCAATACAAATTTTTAACAAATAAAATTTAAAAAATAATCATCGATTAGATAAACTTTAAAAATCAGATGTCAACAATTCGGAAACTGAATACTAGTAACAAAAAGGTTTACAATAATCTTATTTCACTTTAAACATTAACTATAGATAAGTGCTAAGTAAAATTATCAACATACATAAAAATATGCCTGCTTAGTTATGTATGAGCAAGTAATTTATCAATTATATTTGAATTAACATATATGCTGATCTTCATTCAAGATTAACAATGATAATGTCTGAATAACTACATTAATATCTTTTACTCCTCCAATATTGAACATCATAATACGTACATGTAACAAATTAATAATAATTAACAGACAGTAAAAAGCAATATTTGTAAAAATCAACCAGAATCAATATAACCAAGGGGAATTTCCCAGTTGAAATGAAATCACTAAATGAAGAAAAACAAAAGTGATATTCATAGTAAAATTTAATACATAAGGATTTCTCCAAAAAATTTAATTAACATAACATTATACAATTATAATACAATATTAGAATATTCACTCTTATTTGCAATTTATTAAATTGACAAAACAAATCCTCTCAAAAATTAGCTTAAAACATTTGTAAAAATTGCAAATTTATGCAACATATAACTTTTCATTTGAATCATAATCTTCAGGCATCCATTTTACCATCTTAACAGCAACAGGAAATTTACCACTGAAATGATACATAACACAAGAGGGCCATATTTGGCCCTCCCTCGCTCATCTGAATATCAATTAAAGGCACATTATGTCTAAGAAATACATATTTGGTCATGTGTTTAATAATGTATTTAGAGCATGTTAGATGTTTTACAACTGGAAAAAGTAGCACTGATCATACAGCTATGTGTCATAAAGGTAGCAAAATGTAAACAAAGAAGTACTTTTACTTCCATTCACTATAATTATAAAAATTTACGAAATAACTAAGATGCAAAAGTTCATGTATAAAGCAAATTAATATGTTTTAGGAAACTGGTACAAGATACCAAAAACAAGAGCTGTTGGTAGGACGATTCTAAGGGCTTGATAGTAAAAGAGCCTTGATAATGTAAAATTTTCTAAGTTTACAAAAGGGCAAAATTTTTCTTTAAATCCATGTTACAGCTATAGGCCTTTGAGGAGTTTTATATATCAACTTGTTTCAAAGCCAAATGTCAATAGAATATGAAAATAATCTGGGGTGGTATGCAAACTTGAACATTAATTCTTAGTCGAAAAAGGGCCATAATTCTGTCAAAATGCTTGATACAGTTACCTCCTCCTGTCTTCAGGTTGGGGTAATGATTGTGAACAAGTATGCAAAGTTTCAAACCCATATGTCAATGGACTTTGAAATGTTTATTTCAAAACAAAAAGCGTTTTATTAAAGAGTTTGAATAAAATATCAATATATTTCGTGAAAAGTTCAAACATATTGACTTTTTTGATATTTATTTCAGTTTTGAAAAATGTCTGCCTAAGATGCATAATGAGTACTGTATAGTATATTTTGAAATATATACATCAAGTTTTTAAGATGGCTTAAGATATTTGTTTTTAAGTTTTTCAAACAAAACTAACAATCTTATAACAAAACCTGAAAAAAATACACCCAATAATTGACAAAAACTGAAGAAAAATCGGAACGTAAGTAATGGCGATAGCGAGAAATTAAGGAAGACACGTTTTTGCACAGCAGCATTTCTTTTACAGACGTTGTGCATACCCCAAAGGGCTTTGGGAGGCATATTAATTTTGAATTGTCAGTCCGTCAATCTGTCCGAAAACTTTAACATTGGCCATAACTTCCTTATTAGTACATGTGTGAACAGATTTGATTCATATTTGAACACAACATCCCTTAGCACCTTCCTACGGACCTGTATTTTTTTTACCTTGACCCCTGAATGGCCTTTACCTTGAAGGTCAAATTGTCCAAAAACATTTAAGATTGGCCATAATGTCCTGGCATAATGTTCAGGCACAACACATCTTTGGACAAGGCCTTTCAACTATCCTTTATTCTTTTGACCTTGACCCCTGAATGACCTTCACCTTGAAGGTCAAATTGTCCAAAAACTTAAAAATTGGTTATAACTTCCTTATTAGTGTACGGACTCTACTCATATTTTGAAACAACAACCCTTTAGGCAAGACCTTCAAAGTGATCTGTATTTTTGTTACCTTTTACCGTGAATGACCTTCTAGAACATCAAAAAACTTTAACATTGGTCATAACTTCGTTATAAGTAAGTGGAATTAACTCATATTTGGACACAATGCCCCTTTGGACAAGACCTTCCAACTTACCTATATTATTTCACATTGACCTTGAATTACCTTCACATTGAAGATCTAATTGTCCAAAAACAAATAATCTATCTGGTCCATAAATCAAAGGACAATGCACCACTTCAGGGGCATTGTCAACTTACCGTGATAGTTTTTGTTTAACATAACTTGGTCAGTTTTCAGCTCAGGATAAACACATGTGTGTGTGTATCACACAGATTGTGAAATTGTTTAAATATTCATAAACATCCCGTGATGTTCACTCGTGCCACACTAGAGTATACGAAATAAAATACCTGATTAACCTCCATTGATTAGTTCTTCTGTAAATCTGATGCCTTGTGAATATGAAGAATAATTTTCAAAAAAAGAAAAAGAAGAACAATTGCATAGAAAAACTATTGTACAAAAACGTTTTGATTGCTTTTGGTAGATTGAAAATTGTATCCTTGCCATTAAAACCAGACAAGCACTGCGCTTGTCTTGCTCACAACGAGGTTATGGTGCTCACAACGAGGATTAAAGCAAAAAAAAAAGTATATCTACGTTTCTACGAAGACTTTTAGATAATGATTTACGCTGTGGGCATCTGTTTTATGTTATAATGCACAAAACGTCACCAGAATGTTAACGTCTGAGCCACATAATACGCTTCGGGTAATATCGTGTTCTGTCGACATTTCCCGTGCTAGGTCCAAAGAGAGGTGTCTGAAGTTTTCAAGCTTCCCCGAGTGACTGCGTCGCACGGTTTTTCCATCAAATTGTCCACCAACAGGCAATATCTTCACATGTGCATACTCGGAAAACACATCGCTAGCTAACTGCATTCCGATATTTTTACATAAATGTCTGTAATCTTCAAAATTTTTGAAAAACTCACCTTGTTTATCATGTCACTCGTCATAGATTGGTGCTCACAACGAGGATCGGAAGTTGCTCACAACATTTTCACCGATGTACATTTTTCACTCGTTGTGAGTTAAACGGGCGTGTAGTATAATGCTTACATTTAGCGCGTCTTTACACTATGTTTGTATAACGCTAATGACGTCACGTCAAAATATGCACGGCCGTGCAATACCATATTTACGGAGTCGCAAAATCGGCACGGGTGTGTGATAAATAGCGGATATTGAATGAGTGTAAGTTTAATACTGAATTAATTGCACGAGTTAAATAAAATTATATTATGCGAGCCTCTGGCGAGCATAATATTATTTTATTCAAAGAATGCAATAAATTCAGTAATGAACTTATACGAATTTAATATTCTATTTATCACATACCCAAAATAAAGACCGTTTAAAGTCAAATAAGAGTCATTTTTCATTTACGCGCCTATAGTATAAGGCTAACATTTAGCGCGTCTTTACACTATGTTTGTTAACGCTAATGACGTCACGTCAAAATATATGCACGGCCGTGCAATACCATATTTACAGAGTTGCAAAATCGGCACAGGTGTGTGATAAAAAATCTAACATCATTTTTCTCTATCTGTTTTATTTTTTACTTTTAGTGCCTACTATAGTTTATCAAAAAAAATTATCAAAAGTAAACAAAATAACGAAATATAAATATAAAAGCTAAAAAATATAAAATATCAAAATATTGTCTCGGTAGAAAATATTCTCATATTTTTTTAAAATTATTTCTAAATATTCATATTATTTATTTATTTATTCATTTACATTGTTAAATAAATGAGAGAAAAATTATCTGAAAGATAAAAGCAATAGATAAAACAATTTTTGAAAAAAAAAATATAGTACGTGTAGGCCTAGATAAAAAATTCTGATATATATCGGACCACAGGAACTTGAAATTCTATCAATATTAATGATAATATCCGACAAACTCAGATCGCGGGAAATAATCAGAAAATGTTGAATTATTCCTACACAGCTACGCGATTTTAAAAAAGTTATCGGTGGTATTTGATGCATTTATGTATTGTTTATCGAAATGGCCCGATAGATTACTTTGATCCGTTGTTTTGTTGATTTGTTCGGCATAAATCATGTTGGGGTGGGGAAAAGACGTTTCATTCCTTGTGTTTATTGATACTGTATAGGGGGTATATTTTGGCTATTATAATTTCAAGTTCCTGTGATCGGACCTTGGTGCAGAGATATACGTCGAAGAATTAAGGGGAGATCATTGCATGGAGATTGCCAATCCTTTATTTAGTCTCACTCTTATCTTTGTAGTCATCATAGCATCAATATCATGGCGACCAGAATCGCCATCGTGCAGATAGTAGTGAATATGTGAATTGTTTCTCATTATTTAAACAGTTTCAAATGGAAAATAAATCTTGTCAGCTTTGAACATTTCTCTCTGTGCACAGCGTCTACGAATAAACTACGAACTGAACAATGTTGGTACCACAGGCGCTAGTGGACATCATCAAATATTTTACATAATCGGTCTATATATGTATATAAAGATATCTTTATATATACATATATAGACCGATTATGTAAAATATTTGATTATGTGACTAGCGCCTGTGGTTGGTACTGCTACAAGCGCAGTGAGGTTGGCTGGAACACGAGCCGCATGAAATTGTCAGACTGGAACGTAATGATACAGAGGAAGAAGAGGAACTTGAATTTCTATCAAACAACCAATATAATAATGATAATATCCAAATATACCCCCTATATAGTATAAATGAACAGTTTTTATTTGTTTGGGTCGTCAGACCAAACAAATAATGGTAGCGAAATTTCAGAGTCTAATGTTGCTAATTGCAAATGCCGAAAGTAGTCCAATTTTTTGGAGCGGTTACTTCCCTTTTGTATGTACACTAAAGCCGAAAAATTCAGGGGAGATCACTGCGTAAAGATGGTCAAAGACAGGCGCATCAATTTTCAAGCAAAGTAATTCCCGAATGGTGAAAGATTTCTAATATTGTTTTATTGTATTTTCTGATCGAAAATAACTAAATACAAGGCGGACATTCAATCTCTGACACAGAAGTTTACTACAAACCTAACAACAAGTAGTTCTCAAAACAGCTAAAAACTAGCGATTTAAAAGAAAGAAATATTTTATTTTGTTACAAGTATCCAACAAATTACAACGCATTTAAAGTTAAACAATAGCGTTGGCTTATAGAATTGTCAATAAATGCACAATCACAAATTACGCGGATGAATATGATTTTATCAATGAAAATACTATTTTTAGCCATGTTGATTACCGAATACTACACAAACCGAGTAGTGGAATATATAGATTCTACATGCCGGACCGTTTGGGCGAGAGGATTTTTGCTAAAATATCTACTTTCAATTATAAACAACAGGTTTAGCCTAAACAAAATACCTCGAAATTAATAAGGATTACAAACCCGAACTGCAATGGAAGTTCCAAATTTAGAAATGATTTGATATTATTCAGACACATTGTGTATAACTTTTCCGTGGTACAAGGGTAACGCGCTCGCCTCGTGAGTGAGAGGTCTCGAGTTCGTATCCCAGTCGAGAAAACTTTTTTTTTTTTTGTTAAATTCTTTTTTTTTAAGTGTTTTTGTTAAGGAAGTAGCCATGATATACAAAGATAAAGTGTGGCTGTCGTAAAAAAAAGGACATAAATGATTTTTTGATGCAACTCTAGTTATGCAGAATTACGGATGTATCAAACTCTGGTGCCTTACAAAAGGAATTATAATACATAAAAATAGACTTATACAGGAAAATGCATACAGATATACAGTACGATTGCAAAGATCAGAAAATACCACAGAACTTGCAGCCGTTTGATTCTTTATAAATATACATGCTTATAGTAAGCTCCAGGATTATTTACATCTGTGTTAAACAACAGTTAAAGTCGTTACAAGCCCTAATTTAGAATAATATGGTTTTCTTCAGGCCGTTCACATATAAATTCACCGTGGCTGAAGGGTTTTCGGGCTCGCTTAGGAAGCGAGAGGTCTGGAGTTCAAATCCCAGTAAAGGTTACTCATTTTTTTTAAATTGTTAAAGTCAAATAAACATTGGATTGAATATCAGTGTTGCAATTAGTCTAATAGCCAATTTACTACAATTAAAACGCTGGAAAGCATTGGTGGCACTAAACATATCATCTCACAACCTGCACCTTTCTTACATTCTGAGACCCAAACAAATTCAGCGCCTTCTGTGCTTTGATTATACTATATAGGGGATATATTTCGCAAACTATCATTAACATTGATAGAATTTCAAGTTCCTGAGAATGATATGAATGTAATAATGCATTGTTGAGTACAATACCGAAATTCTACGATTGACGATTACACAAGTATCAAAGCTATACTGGACAAGGCGATAACCGAGTCTGACATTGATTTTGCAGATGTGTGCATGGTCTCATCCATCTTTAATAACTTCTTTATACATGTATATCACACCATCATTTTTGACTTTTTACAAAATCCTTAATATAAACCTTAAGTCAGTTTCACATACTTTAACTGCAGCAAATGGAATAAATACCAAGGTGTTTGAGCGTTGCGTTGACCTTAATAATGAAGTGTTCTCCTATGACTTCATTTTGATGACCTTGAAGATGATCTACCTGCTCTATTATGTGAAGATTATCTTGAAGATTTTTATTTTAATTCGAATTTTTGCAAAGCTTGCATAATTATAGGCAACACAAGATCAACCTTTACAGACAAGAAAAAAAACTGTCAATTATTAGGCTAAATTATTCAAGACTCTACTACCGTTAACGTCAAAACAGTTGGCACAATGAATTGAACCTTGTAAACCACTGCTAAAGGGGGTGAAACTCATGTTTCATCTAAACAAATGGACATACTAGTGACACTTATAAATTTAACAAATCAAATGGTTAAAACTGATAAGAACTTGACATCAGTAAATGAAGCTGATTAGAAGCGGTATTCTCTATGACTATTTTCAGATAATTCGGGGAACATTATACAAACTGATATAGAAGAGCATATACTGGTGTAATTGACCCAAAACTTATTTAAATACCCCTTTGTCAAAAAAGCAAGTAAATGGAGAAGTAACAATGTTGAACCCAGTTCAAGCACATGGACAACACATGTACAGTATAAAGAAACTTGATCATTCCAACCGGTTGTGTCTAGATTACAGAGAAAAAAAATTACTGATGCTTATGTGAGCCTCTCAGCATTCAAATATAATATTATTTCCACACTAGATTTAGCCCCAGGATATTGGCAAATTGAAATGGACTCTGCCAGCAAACCTCTTACAACATTTAATACACATGCAAGTCGCTTTCAATTCAGGGTTATCATGCATTTTGGCTTATCAAATGTAGGCGCTTGACCACACTATTACCTTGAGAAACAACAATTCAATTTAAAAACAGGTCTTCTTGTGTTTGCGTACTTCAATTTGGTACAGTAATCCAATATCTAGGTGACCTCGTGGTTGAAGAGCCACCGCCGAACGGAGGCAAGTTCGACTATTTTACTTTTTCTACATGCAAACAAATAAAAAAAACATCTGAAGCAGCGGAAATTCACATATATTTTTCACCGATGCTCAATTTTGAGATTCATATGGCGTTTCAACCCCGTGTAAGTCCATCTGCCAAATTTATAATATATTTTCAAGATAATGCGAGAAAAATATCAAATGTATCATAAAACTGGTTACAATACTTTAAAGGATGTGAAAATGTGGTAAAGAAAGAACCGACTACAGGATGAACCGTTTTAGGACTACGTTAGAGACATTATAAAAGTTCATTTAAGATGACCGAATTTTTACAAATAGCTTATTACCTATGTCACAAGTCAACAGGTCTTGTCAAAAATTCGTCAGATAATGGGTATAACAATCCCCCACGACCCCAAAAGTGACCTTACCTAATAACAAAAGTAGTCATCATTGCACAATCCTGGCCTACCCGTCCCATTCTTTATCAATGGTTACAAGTAAAAATATGTGTCAAGTCAAAGTACTAAAGATCAGTGACCTCTCTTGACTTTATCCATATGTTTAAATAAGTATTTATCTTTAACCTTTATAAGGTCATATCTTCAAAATAACAAGAGCTGTCGAGGACAGCATTGCTCGGCTATTCACAAGGATGATTCTTTGAGTATAAAAAGGGGCATACATGTAAATATATATCACAGTGAAAATGTATGTTAACTTTCATTCCCAGCATACAAGCAAAATGTTAACCACGAGTTTCATTGAGTATAAAAGAGGCATAAATTTGAAAAAGCACATCAGAGCTGTCCGATGACAACATGCTCGACAATAAGAACAGTTATTGAAATAATGGCATTAGACTAATGGAAAGGACAGGGATTGAATACAGGTCTACCTTTAGACAGACCAGCACTACCTGCATGTAAGCTAGCCAAGCTCGTTTAGTTGAAATGCTTTTCATATTTATCAGAATATTATTATGAACATGACTTTTGAAAGAAGTTTGAAGTACTGCAAGTGAAAATTGAAATATTTATTCAAAAAGATCCAGTTATAAATGAAACAACTGGTACTTTTTATTAGTATTTATGAATATACAAAATGGAAGATGCCATCATGAGCATAAGTTACCAATATTAATCTGACTATCATAAAAGCAAAAAAAAAACATTTGAGCAAAGCAAAAACATTTTTGAACAAAGTTCTCTTTCGGCCAAATTGCAATGTGTAAAGGTGTCTAAAATTAAAAGATGTGAATGATTATGAAAGCAAAAGAACTTCTGTACACTAGAGTACACAAGCATAAATTATAAAAAGTCCTCTACCTGTGAACAAAAATGTGTAAAAAGATTTTAAAATTATTAGGAACACTTAGTTTTAATTATAAAATGTATGCAATAAATTCCTTTTAAAATCAAGGAACAAGTCAGCAGTTTAGTAATGGGCGTGTTGGAGTTTGAATGGACAATCATGTTAGAAAAGGAAATGTATTGAGAGAAAAATATCTTTGGAATGATAATGATTGTTCGGTAATAATTATTGCACTTAAATTTATGTTGAACTAAAGGGGAGAAAAATCTGCCTAAATGCAAGATAGAATTATGGATCTTGATCAGTGACCTACAATTATGACCCTAAATGCATATGTGAAGTTTTAAATAAATATCTTTGATAGTTATTGAGATATGTAAAACTTGCATGTTAACATTTACCAAGAGACTAAGTAGAAAAGGGGAGATAAATCAGCCTAAATGCAAGATAAAGTTACGGAACTTGGTCGTGACATAAAATTATGACCTTTCATTAATATGTTAAGTTTCAAATCAAAATCTCTGATAGTTAACTGTTATTGTGATATGTATAGCTTATAAGTAAACATTAACCATGAGACTAAGTAAAAAAAGGGTAGATAAATCAGCCTAAATAGATGACAAAGACTGTTAAGTGATCATTATTTATGACCACAAGCTAGTATACATATATGAAGTTTCAATGTTTTTATCTCTAATAGTTTCAGAGATATGCAAAACGTGTATGTAAAACTTAACTAAGGTAGTTCAAAAGGGATCATAATTCAGTCAAATACATGGCTGATTAATAGATCTTGAGATGTGACTTTCAATTATTACCCTTAGTACATATATGTGAAAAGTGTCAAGTAAATATCTTTGATAGATATTGCAGGCAGAGTTATCCTACTTGTCAATATGATGTTTATTGTTTCAATTGAATATCTCAAGCAATAATTGAGATACTTAACTTTACAAAAAACTTTAACCAAAGCAGATGCCGACCCGGACCCGGAGCGACTGCAATAGCTCTCCATATTCTTCGAATAGTCGAGCTAATCTCAGTTCAAAAATATATTACGTCGGTGGGCTATCAGAGATGCATCCATTCATTATTTCAGACAAAAGTAGTCACCCACTTTTTCTGGCTAGCTGGGATGTAACAAAAGCGGAAAAGTTATCATTTTCCAAACCAAGAAATTGTCGGCAGTATCGTCTCCGCTCTTCATGTTCGAATATGATTTTATCTCCATCTTACACAGTAACCTCATCAGGAAGTAAGTTACCTTTATCAGAAAGGTCAAGTTAGAGAGGGCTTGTCCTCATGTGTGACGTCATTGGAAAGAGCATGTTTAAGTTTCTGTTATCGATAAGGGTTGTAGTATTTTGAATTATTCTCAGCTATGTATCTGAGTATGGCAGGATCAAAACAGTATTGTTTGGAGACAACAAACTATTTCATTGGTGGAGTTCATGCATATAATTATTTTAATGGCATATCAAGATGGCAATAGAAAAAGAAAAAGAAACAATAGAAACATGATTAATAATTTTGCATTTATTTTAACATTTCTGAAATAATATATCTATGTCACGCGGTTTTGAGATGATGAAAAAACAAGACTTTTGTCTTATTCAAATGTTATTTGTTGAAAATTATGAAACCACCATCTCTGATCTGAAGATTTGCAGCAATGCATGGCGAATCTAGGCAAGTGGGAATATGATATTAGTAAACGTGTCCGCGCATGCCGCTGAAACCACGTGACATCTTCCCATCACTTTTTGCACGAGCAGTCGTTGCCACATCCGCAAGTGTCTTCCCCAGTGCAACCTTTTCCACATGCACATGAACCTGGAAACATGCAAGATAAACCGTGGCGATCAAATAATCTAAATTACTAATGAGATAAAAGTGTTGTTTATGTAGATCTGTAACACTGATGTAAGTAAGTTCAACCTTTTGATAACAGAACACGATTAATTATACATGATAAATGTTAAATCGTGATAACAGAAGATAAGTGCCCTAATAAAAATATCGAATAAAGATAAACAGTAAACATGTATCTCAAAAGTTCATATTTTACATACCACTGCACTTGCAGGCGACATTACAACCGGGACAGCTGCAATCGGAGCCACATTTGCAGTTAGGGCCACATCTGCAGCCATCTGCGCTCGTACATTGGTCGGAACACTTGCAAGTTCCAGCTGTAATAAAAATTATGAATATATTTCAGCTATTTAGATATATGTGTATGTATATATATGTAGCCGTTAGTAAATAGCCCAGTGATCTACATCCGCTTATCAACCATTTCTCGATCTTAAGTTTGAGCCATACTCGCCAGTCCTTTCTTATATGGCAATAGAACTAGCCTCTGACAAGTACATAAACTTTTTCTGAATACTATCTGAAATCTCTGGATTTTCATTGGTCAGTGAACATCATGGACAGGTTTCCGATCTATAACAAATACTCGAGATCTGAGTTGGAGCTTAGAAAATTCTTTTAAACCCAGATAAGTTCCAGGAAAAGAACTCGTAAGTTATTTATATTAGTTACAAGAACGTCATTCCCAAGCTTCCAAAGCTCATTCCTAAGCTTAAAAAATAAAGATATCTAAAAAAAAATACTTTAGTTTTTCTATATGTATAATTACAAAGTGGGTGGGTTTTAACCATAAATTCGTGCATGTGATTATCAAATCTGCTTTACTTATCCTAGGTATCTATTTGCTGAGATAAATTATTTCAACCATTTACATCTTATTTGTTAAGATTCAAACACAAAGGTTCCCAGATTGAAAAAAACCCGCTTTTGAGCGTGATGTATACGAAGCGATGGTTGGTGTTGTTATTTGTTTACACACACAGACCTAATTTTGTTTATATCATCAAAAAGCCTTTAAAAGTATGAAATAAATCAGAATATAAAAATATTTAAACATTGGATTGCTTGCAAATAATAGTAGCGTTAATCAAATCATCAAAATAAGAATTTTGCTGTTTAACCGAAATCCACACTGTTTAGAGGTGCAATAAATTATCTTTGTTTTAAAGCATTAATTAATAAAAAATATATAGGACTTAATTGTGTCATATATCATTTTTGTTTAGCCTAAATGTTGGGAATTTTCACGCGCAAAGAAAAAAAAACCCAAAAAAACAACACCATTAACAAAAACAAACAAAAATAGCGCGGGAAATTTATTGCCCCAAGGGTTGATGGACAGATAAAATTTGAATACCTGTGATTCAACTTGAGTCTATATCATTTTTTAAATACACAGTAAAGTAACGCTCGAAGGTAAGTAGGTAATTTATATTTTATTGATATGGCAACATGGCAAGATCACATAACGTCGTAATGGAAATATAAACCTAGCGAATTGCATTTATCAATCTATTTTCACCTTTTAAATTATTTTTATAAAGTTGAATTCATAATACAGTCTACTCATTTTTTACGCCTGCTTTCTCACATAGCGAAATTCTTTACAACATTTGACTTGACATTATAACTGAATCCAAGGTAAAAATTATATAAAAGTTAACTAAAAAAAAAAAACCCTCAAAATTTCAACATGCAGGATGTGTCCTGCGTCAGTAAATAAATAAATTGACATCCCCGTGATACAAAATAATAAAAATATCAATCTTAACATGAAGGTTGATAATTTATATTAGACATCAGACTCCCTGTTATTTGAATGGTTCTTGAAATGACACAGTGACATATTCATTGCATCCCATCTTTTTTCTCGAAAAAAGATCAGTTTCTGTTTGATAAAACTAAATCAAAATTTTATTCAATTGCAGTGATTTTTCTCACTTTATTGGGAAGAAGCATCAGCCTCTTAATTTTGGGAAAAAATATCGCTAAAATTGCTGATTTTGGAAGTAAAAAAGCTGGTTTAAGTTAAGATTTTATGGATTTTTTGGATTTTAAAGAAAATTTTAATTGGGAAGAGGCCTTTTTTATAAGTAGGAAAATCACTGTATTGTTATATTTTTTCATTTTATTTTACCCATGAAATATGGTGCTATATCAGTTACGGTAAATACATGTATATTGCATACCTTTTTAAAATAAATATGAAAGTGGGCGATGTCAAAACTCATATTTATTTTAAGGGACTTCTTTCACCATTTTGTTTGAAAAATCTGATAAATACAAAACAACTTTTTGTTGAATTTTGTTTGAAAACT
>NW_026857523.1:0-9216 GCF_026571515.1 Ruditapes philippinarum | reverse complement strand
CAAGCAACGTTTCATTGTATACATCATCGTCACAGAAATAAGCATCACACTGTCCATATATATTCCAGTCTAAAATATCAAAACAATGACATCTTTTAGTTTTTGAAGAGTCACGCTTGTTATCATTTTCATGGCCATTGCGAATATCGTCCTTAACAAAATAAGTATGACTAGCATTTGATTTATTATTTTTTATGAAACCATTCAGAGCTTCATACTCGGCTTTCCAGTCAGGATTTTCGTTGTAGGGATCAACCAACTCGTCATTTGTGTTAATATAGTCTTTTTCTTTAATCTCTAGAAGTTCATTTTTCTTTTCGTTTTCATATCCATTCATTTCTGATTGGCAATTCCTAAGTCCCCGCAGCTGT
Organism: Ruditapes philippinarum; assembly: GCF_026571515.1. Classification (NCBI taxonomy): domain Eukaryota; kingdom Metazoa; phylum Mollusca; class Bivalvia; order Venerida; family Veneridae; genus Ruditapes; species Ruditapes philippinarum. Next base: position 8,845 of record NW_026857523.1, on the reverse strand, counting down.
GTTTTTTAACAGTCTGTAATTATGTCAAAATAGCAATTTAATTCCTTCCAATGAAACTCTCATCAATATTCCTTTTGAAAACGAAACGGATAGGAAGATAGCGTTGAGTCTGTATTATTTTTATATCATGTGTCAAATAGTACAAAGTTCTTTACATGATATAGTTTTATCGCATTACAACCTCGAATTGCTCAATGAACACAATAAAAAAAGATATATTTAACATTTTATCAGAGTGTCAATAATATTTATATAAACTTTAAAGTTTGTTGCACATAAAACACAACGGTGTAAAATAGATTAATATTTGTCGATCAGCCAATATTTGGCTAGTTTACGGGTATATTGTATAATGATAATAATGTTGGAATGTATACATATGTTTAACAAACTGTGCTTCTGTTTAACGTTTATTAGTTGATCAAGTACTGTGCCGCTATGATAATGTGAGAGTGACGTTACATTTTCTGTGTACACAAAAGTTTACAGTCTTTGTCTGAATAGGTAAAACAGCGTTTTTGGAAGCGAATATAGTACTAGATAAGCTATAGAATTTTAATTGTCTTGATGGCAAAGTCGGTAAAGTCATTGGGAGGCAATACAAATTATAAATTTTCACGAGTTCGAGCCTAACACGTTGTTTAACGCTTTTCCTTTTTTTTTTCCTTTTTTCAATCTTTCTAAAGATGCAAATGAATTATAAAAAAATGGTAGTTTTTTTTATAATATCTAATAATTTAAATATGCAGGTAATAATAAGTTTAACCTGAATAGTGTGAAGTATACAGTAGTCATAATACTTGTGCAGTGCACGAGTATTTCGTGCCAACTGAAATATTGTTGAAACAGATTGTATACGAGGGATGATCAAAAATTAACCGGACTGTGGCTGTCAGTTGAACAATTTTCAACCTATCACTTATTGTTATATATCACAATTAATCGGAAAGCAATACCTATAAACTGATATCATGTATAATGTGATAACGCAAATAGCTTGTCGGTAACAGCGAATCTAAAAACCATGGTAACGCATACCCGGCGCAGTGCGTAAAGTTGCGCCGACGGCATGCGCTGTATGATACGTATATATTACAATATGGCATATTTAGATTTCAAAGTTCACTAAAACGTCATGCATCATGTCTATGACGTTGTCAGAAAAAATGACGTCATTTGAACAACATTTGCCGTTACAGTCACAATTTCAATATCGCTTGTGGCAATACGGTTTCTGTTCAAAATGGCGTCGTTAGAACGCCTTGAAATAAGATCAATAATAAAATTTTGTCAAGAGGAAGGCGAAACACCATCTAAAACTTACAAAAGGATATTGGGTATCAAGGGAAAAGCCTCAGTAAGCCGCACACTAGTTTTCGACTGGCACAAAAGATTCAGAGAGGGTATGACAGAGATATCGGACAAGGAAGGACGAGGAAGAAAGAAGAAAATTACAGAGACGTTGGTGACGTCAATCGCCGCGACGTTAGAAAAAGACAGGCGATTGACTGTGCGGACTTTATCTGCAATGTTTGGCACAAGCTATGGGACGGTGCAGTCCATTTTAACTAAGGATTTAAAGATGAGAAAGGTTAGCACATTAGTATATTTTATTTTTCGAATGAAATTGTTAAAAACAAAATTGATTTTTTTATTTCTGTCAATGTTTTTATGTTAGCATTTTGTTAAATGTTTACAAGCCACGTTCAAAATCGGGATTGCGTGATATTTGGTTCAATAATATAAGAATTTTGGTCTTAGGCGCATGTTAATATTCTTTTACTTTCCCGTATGTATGATACATTATTATTCAGCAAAACAAAATTATAAAACATATCATAACTTTTTGCAGGTACACGCACGCTGGGTCCCGAGACTACTTCAAGACCACGAGAAGGCTCGCCGAGTACAAGATTCCCGGGAGTTTCTGCGCCGGGTAAATCGAGAGGGTGATGATTTTTTAGGTCGCATAATTACAACAGACGAAACCTGGTTGTGGTTTTATGATCCGGAAACCAAGTCGCAGTCAGCTGTTTGGAAGAGGAGTACTTCACCACCACCAAAGAAGGCCCGCGTGTCAAAAAGCGGCGGGAAATACATGTTCATTATGTTTGCAGATATGCACGGAATGATCCTACAACACGCCGTCCCGAAGAATACCACTGTTAACGCTGAATATTTTTGCAAGGTTTGTTAATTTATCGTATTAAAAATACATTACATTACATCAATGATAAATGCAGGGTATTTTATCATGTCTTTAAATTTAAATTATAAATGTAAATAAGTATTGTTTAACAAAATGCGTAAATCTTGCTAATATATACTTTTATATTCCGAAGAAAAGAAATGTAAACTGATAAATAGAATATTTTAAAATACATAAATTACATATAAATTACAATCGTATAAAATAAATCACAATTCACGGCTGGTGTAAAATGTATTTTACTTAATGAATAAAAAATGAATGTATCATTCTGCAGGTGCTCAGACGTGATCTCGTACATGCTCTTGAGAAGAAGCGACCCGGTGTGCCACTCGAACATTTCATCCTACATATGGATAACGCATCCTCCCATACAGCCGCAGCTACCGACCTAGAAGTAGCCGTGTTAGGTTTCGGTAGAATTGCTCACCCACCTTACTCGCCAGATCTCGCTCCTTTCGACTTCGCAATTTTTCCTGTAATTAAATCACATTTGAAAGGACAGAAGTTCACGTCGTTACACGAGCTCTCTACCGCCACCCAGACTATAACTAGGCAGTACGACACCACCTGGTACAAAGATATTTATAAACAATGGGTCCATCGGCATCAACGATGTGTGGAACACGCAGGGGCGTACTTTGAGAAGGAGTAAGAAGTTGCGTAAAAGATACTAAACTCATGACGTCGTTAACGTCAAACTTTTGTAATATCCGGTGCGCCGGATCACTGTTCATGTAAATGCTACAGAGAGCATAACTTTGTTAATTGTTAATGTTTTTTATTAATTATTTTTGTATCATGTAGCGGATAGATTCCGCCTTATGTTGTGATTTTCAATTATGAAATATATTAAAACGTTAATGAATCATATACAAAGTCCGGTTAATTTTTGATCATCCCTCGTATATGTATTCATTCCGTTTAGTATTCAGGATAAGGTTGTACAAATTTGCTAGATATTACTTTGGAATCAAAAAATGTGAAATGAGAAATTATTACAACAATTAATGTCAAGAACAATATTACATATTCGTATTTGATTGTTTATATATAGAAATTAGTTTCGAGAAAAAAAGTACAATCCGAAACAGTCTTGCATTGATATTTTACAAACAGATTAACTGATAACGTTACCAACTGCGTTACGCTAACAGTTGATTAATTTGTCGATATTTTAATATATATCGGTAAAGATAATAAACACAACATGATAACTGTTTTACACCGTAATAGTGGACTTGTCCACTGCGTCACTAAATAATTATCCTATACGGACAGTACTACAACGTTGTGTTTGCTACATTTATGTAGAATAATAACAATAATGACGTCATAGACATCAACGTATAAGAAAGCGCCATTTATGTACAATGTAGCGCGGGAAAGTATATACTAATAGGAGGCGTGGACGATAACTTGCACTTTAATTTTCCTGAACCGTCCATGAGCAGGCACACAATCAAGCCGAGCCTCCAACATTTGCAAATTTGCCGTGTTTGGCTTTCTTTGGGAATTCTGCTTTTTCTCTTTTTTTAACTAATAAGAAAATTATGTCAAATTTTACTCATAATGAATACAATCAATTAACAAATATAGGAATCATACCCCTATAGAATTGCCATTGCATACTATATACAGTATTCCTGTGCATTGGGAGAAAGTTGACAGATGCGAACTTAAAGGATGCCTTTAGGGCAAGTCTGATGAAATATTACTAAGTTCGAATCAACTGACAATGGTCAAAAACACCGGTGATCGATAGGCGTATATAATGATAATATATTTTGAGAAACATCATAAAATTAATGAAAATAATAAATTTTGTGGGTGGAAAATCGCAAGTTTCTTCCTCTCAATATACAGATTCTTGGATCGAATCTTGATCATGTAATTGTTAACGACTATTTTTCTATTTTTTTGATAATCCTATTAGGTAAATAAATAATGAAATGGTTACAACTATATGTTTGTGTTTTGTGCGTTTGTTAACGAAACAAATTATCAATTTTTGAGTGCATTGTTGAACGTCGAGTTCACATGTGCAGGACTATAATCACAAATTTCAATATGCCTGAGTGATTAATTACAAAGCACTTGTACACTAAACCATCCATTATTTTACTATAAGCAAGAAAAATTAATTTCCCTTTGCATTCTAGCATGCCAATAAAAAAAGAAAAAAAAAGAAGAGATAAATATGTTGAACTACACTAAGCGTACATGGAAGTAATTTTACTGGCGTCATTTGGTTTGTAACGGCAGGAAATTTATATTAATTTTTGTAAGTTTTGTGTTATAATACGCCTTGTCATAATTCACTGACAGTTTAGCCACTCTTTAGCTAGGCCTGTTCTGAAATACATATTTACTAAAATGTTTATGAAAACTACAAAAGGATTTTCAAAGATTCGAATTTAGCCATCGTCGGTTACCCACGGTATATATTCCGTACATGTATACTAGATAATGTAGTATGTACGGAATATATACCGTGGGTAACCGACAATAGAATTTAGCCTACTAGGTCACAACTTCGTAACTTCTTCATACTTACCACTAGGCCATCGAGAAATAATAATTGATTTAATATCGAGATCGATACTATCAATAAAATCTTTAACATTAATCATAATAAGTTACGTAAACTAACAAAACACCTCCAGAAAAGTCTAAGGTCAATATTGCCAAACAATACTTGCTTAATTAATAGTGATAGCAGTTTCTTGACAATATTGCTTAGCAAGTTTGCTTCATATATGATGGTTTTGTGTGAATAAACTGTTACTCAACATAGTGTTCATAGTGTTCTTTTCTTTATACTTTCTCATATTCATGATATTACAATCATTTTTCTATCCGGCGACTTGATGCTTTAGCATCAAAATCTCTACTTGTATATTGTTTTGAAAATATTTTCCCTATCCACACAATCTTAGTTTTATCGAAATTAACATTAAGTGACGATAAGTGTGCAACGTCTGATAAGATTTTCAAAGATTTATTTGATGACTCACTTGATAGGTCTAAAATCATTGTCGTGTCATCTGCAAATTGTGACAATTAATGTTCCACAATGTTAATGTTTATTCCTTTAATAATTTTGTCATCTTTAATTCTTAGGCCTGAACTTTAGCACACAATATGAAGATAAAATATGACAAAGAATCTCCTGTTCGGCAGCCTCTACCTTTATTTTACAAAAAAGTAAAAAAAAAACATACGGTAATTCAAATAGACGTTTACATGAATAAACAGTTAAATAGGCATTTTATACGAAATAAATAGAAAATTTAAAATTTCCATATTTCCATTGGACGAAAAGGTAGGGCAAAGACTAATGTATATTTGTATTTTTTGCATTAATTACTTTGTCAGAATACAAAATGCCATATAATTCAAAAGATCCTTTCCTTTATCCTTTTCCAGTTTGAGCAAAAAGACTGAAAATTCTTTAAATTTATGCCATTTTTATGGCAAAACTCAAGGTAAAACAGATAAGATAAGAGAAACTCTGTTTGATAACAGACCGCCCGTATAGCTTTATTCTATATTTTATGCTTAGCCGAACATTTTAGTGACAATGACCAAAGATACCATGTGATTCACAGTTAAGAGTAGGGGCACATGGACAGACCTCGTGCGTGTTTGTGTTCACATGAGAATGGTAACAGAACTCCCCTTGCTGTCTGAACGGTTTGCAAGCAATCTGGTATGCTGGTTTTGGTCCAGTGTATTCAGGAATATATACAAGACCCTGAAAAAACAAAAATACTGTATCATTAATTTCATCACCTTAATTTAGAAAATTACAGACTTCTTTAACATGTGTTGGGCATGAGAGATAAAGCACTTTTAAAAAATCTCTCATGAACAGACTCAATAAAACGAGTCTGCAATGATCTTTACAATACCTTTGTTAATTGCATCCAAAGGATCACACCTTTCCAAATTAAATCTTGGCTATACATTACACAAGTGTTTTAAATTTAGGATAGATAAAGAAATAAAATTAATAAAGTTTGAATATTTACCTCTTTAACGCAGCATTTTCCGGTTGGGCATGTCGAGTCATCACCAGGGGTACAATTATCTACAATTTCTACTAGTGTGCCATTGATTGTCGTAAGGCTCCCAGATGCCGTGTGCTGTTTGAAGAAAAAAAAGGCAATTCACAAGAAAACCTATTTCTTAACTAACATAATGAGAATAAAGTTAATGACTGTTTGATCTAATATAGCTGCAATCTCATTGGTCCAAACAGTAGTATAAAATCATATCAATTTGATTTCACTGGTTGTGATATTATATTCACTGGCTGAATTTCTCCAATGTTAAAATATAATCAGGTTATTATTTAATGATCATACAGCAAAGACTATTAATTACTTGATGTTGTATCATATTCACCGGTGGACTTGTTTTTTCCTATATAAAAAAGAATCAGAATTGTAGTCAATATTCAAACAGCATAGACTATTAACTACGCATGTGAATAAGAATAAAAATTAATTGTTGCATTATTTTTTTTTTGGCAAAGTTCTCGACATCAATCGAAGTGTTTCACAATAATTGTTACAGGTGACACCGTAGTGATAGGTTCATTGCTTACTTTTGTTTACGCATCGTTCCCATTAAATGTCTGATGTCATCGTTAAGGTGTGCTAGAATTATAACAATTCAACGCTTTGGTTTGGATAATCCTTATAAAGCTTCATTTGTTTGCTATGCTGATCATAATTGACGAATGATCCATTGACTATGATGTGATATTCACCCGTAAAATTTATGTTGACCACGGCTATGAATGTCACATCATATTCAATGACTCATTCGTCTATAATTGTATAATATTCACCAACAAACTTGTTTCCGTAATGTCCAAATTCAAGGGAATATCATATTAATGTGACACTATTTATACCTATCTGTATAACCGTATATTTGAACTTAATAACTCAGCAATTGTAAGAAAACTTTCTCTCAATAGTAGAACAAAATGTAAAATACCGTTAAATATAAAAAAATATGCACTTACTGTCAGTACAAGAAGCACCTGTAATATAAATATAACGCGAGAAAACATGACTTTTTGTACAATATCCAGTACATTAATACTGCGATCTAACTTATATACCGGCTTCTTATCAGTTGCCAAATTAATGGTGCCATTAGGTCTCAAATTGTATGACAAAAGTCATGAAATTGTAAAAATAGAAATACATCAATAAAACTTATTAAACAAACCACTGATCAACCTCTTATGTATTTCTTATCTTAGAAATAATAATAGAAGCGTTATTCAATTTATAGTAAGGTCTTTGTTACAGTATCAATTCTTTCAAAATTATGCGTTAACTTTATTTAGATATAATGAAAACGATATATTATAATATTTCCTTTACATTGAGAACGATGAGTATATTGTCTATGAGTTTAGTTTGATAACAGCAATAACACAAGTTTGAACGAACACATTTGCTATTGTTAATATCATTACAAGAAATAAATTGAACCGCCTCCGTGGTCGAGTGGTTAGAGTCGATGACTTCTAATCCAGTTACCTCTCTGGCGTGGGTTCGATCCCCGGGAGATGCTTTGGTAGTTTAGCGCGGAGGAAGGTAGTCTTGTACTGGTGTAACTCTCCAGGAACGATGGTTAGGAAACTACCTGCCTATATGACTAAAATACTGTTGGGAAAAGGCGTAAAATGAAAAAAAACAACAAACAAAAAAGAAATAAATTGCACATTCACATGTCATAAAAAACATCTTAATGTAAAAATAAAATTTTATCCCAATTAAAATGGCGTCATATTCTTAATTCAAGAAAATAAGTCTTATATCAATAAGCATCTTTGCGTACAAACTATCATGATAATAGAATAACATCAATATGTTAGAATATCAAACGACGCAAAAGACGAACTGGCAGATATTCCCTTCCATAGTATTCTATTGTCTAGTCGGTTGGTGTTTTGCTTATTTTCCCGATGTTCCTGCGAATATTTGATCTCTTTTAATATAGAATATCCAATCCCTGCTCAATCCCAAAGTCTGAAGGAGTTGCCATTGCATGTTTTGGTGCGTGAAAAGAATTGCATAAGCATTTTCTTTTTATTCTATGTTTGCATGTCGTAATCATATCACTGTCTGGTAATAAGTATAAGAAATATTGTTTATAAATCACATGCTTGTACTGATTACACTGCCAAAGCGGATAATCATTTGACAATCTCAAATTTTCGGTCCTTTTTATCCACCTTCGGATATTTTATGTTTGTTAGGTTTTTGTCCCACTAACAAAAAACAACCTCTATGGAGTTTTTTATTTTTATTATTATTTCTTTTTTGTTGTCACGAATATTGGTAAACTATTTTGAATCTAAACTCAATTCGAGATGATTGTGGATAATCGTTGAGGTGTTTCGGTGAGTCATTTGATAATGTCTTCTGCAAGGAAGTACAGATTTTTTAAACAGTTTCTTAAATGCTCATATACAAAACTGACAATTTTAATTTTTGTGTCATCATAATAGTACAGTTTACTGAAAATATAATTAAAAAACACGGGGTTTTCCTAAATAGTTTAAGATCATTAGATCAGGTACATGTAAATGCTAGTCAGCAGAAAATG